>NW_005871057.1:6384621-6407553 GCF_000147115.1 Myotis lucifugus | reverse complement strand
TATATTTTAGAGAGGAAAAGAGAGGGCAAGAGAGACAGAAACATCAATGATGACAGAGAATCACTGGTCAGCTTCCTCCTGCACGCCCCCTACTGGGGATTGAGCCTGCAACCAGGTCATGTGCCCTAAACCAGGAATCTAACCAAGACCTCCTGGTCCATAGGTCGATGCTCAACTACTGAACCACACTGGCCAGGCCAGGCATATATTCTATAGTTTGGGAGGATTGAAGACATTTTTTTAATGTGTGTGTGCTCAAGCCATACAAACTAGTATCAAATCTCTCAAATAATAGAATACAAAAGCACAAATAATCCTAGAGACCATGTTGTCTCATTACTTTTATATGCATGAGGAAAGCCTAGGAATACTAAGCAACTTAACCAGTTTAGTAAAAAGAAAAATCTGAGTTTGCAATTTGTGCTCTGGATTTAATATATATATTTGATTTGAGGACAAAAGCAAGCCCTTCCCTCCCCTCCCTCATCTGGAAACAGCAAACCAGTCAGCAGAGCGCCCTAAACTTCAGGGACTCTTTCCAAGAGTCACAGGCTGAATGGGCAGTTTCCGTCCACCATCAAACAGCTGTGGCGACAACTTACAGTCACAAATCAATTGTAAGTGATAGATATTTTATTAGAAATTCTAATTCTTGAGCTCTTGCACTTAGAAAAATCAATGCCCTAGCCTGCATGCTTTCTAATAAGAAAATTAAGGTAATCACCCAACATAGAAAAAAGAGTAATAGTAGTAGCACATTTGCAGTTTTCACAGTATTGTTTTCACTCTAAAACACTAACGTAAGAAAAAAAGGCCTTGAAGATCCAAGGCCTGACCAATGAAAACCATCCAAATTGACTCAGTTCATCTCATCTGTGACAAGCACCAACATGCATTCATCTCTACATCATAGCATGTTTACTTTTGAGGATCTTCTGATTAAGCAAGTAACATGATTAAAAGTATCATGAATTTGATAACTTCGCTAAAATCTTTGGATTTTATTCATCTTCTTCAATCTCCAGAGTCTAGCTAATGCTTAATACCCAAAAGGGCTTGTGAGCCCCTTGCAACAACTCTGCGATCTGGACAATTTGTTGAGAATCAATATGATAATTCACGTATTTGTTCTCGTTAGAAAAAGTATGCTATGTGAAAATTTGAATGTGACACCCAGTTGTGAATAAAGATTTCTCTGGGTGAGGATCAATGCTATAACTTATTAGAATTCCATTTAACAGAAGCAGGGGTTTTAATTTCCCCACAGGTTCCTGAAATAGCAATTGAAATAGTAAGGTTTGACTTACCCATCATGTTGTACAAGCTCTGTGGAGCAAACTGCCTTGGCATTTTCTGAATTGCTTCTTTATATACACTAAGGGCTTCCTAATTTAAGAAACAAACCAAAAAAAATAAAATAAATAAATGAAAAAAGATGAAATACAAGAATATTCACCAAAAATAAAATAACAACGTCCTTTCAAAATTACAAAGTTCCATTGCTATTTCTAAATGGCTCATTGGAGGGAAATAATTCAGCTGTACTTTGATGTCATACTACTACAATTTCATGAATAAAAATATTCAACCCAGTGAGTGAAAAAGGTCAGATAAAAATTTAGTGTAACAAGTAGCTGAATATTACTACCAAGCTCTTTTATTTTAATATAAAATTTCAGTTAACAAAGATTATTTAATTAAAACACTAGAAAATTTCATATTTGGATATCACCCGTAGTCATCTATAATCTGTAATTAAAATCAGGCCACTAAGTAGGATCTAAATAAAATATAAAATAAAAAACCTAGATACTAAGACCCACTGAGGTTATGAAATGCAATAATTTTAAAAGTTGTATCTCGCCGAGACCGGTTTGGCTCAGTGGATAGAGCGTCGGCCTGTGGACTGAAAGGTCCCAGGTTCGATTCCGGTCAAGGGCATGTACCTGGGTTGCGGGCACATCCCCAGTAGGAGAGGTGCAGGAGGCAGCTGATCGATGTTTCTCTCTCATCGACGTTTCTAACTCTCTATCTCTCTCCCTTCCTCTCTGTAAAAAATCAATAAAATATATTTTAAAAAAAAGTTGTATCTCTACATTACATTATTGGTACAACAGGAAGGAGTATGTAGGGGTGTGGTCTGAAAGAGGGGAGGAGCAATACTGAATGTGAGAGAAGAAACCATGCAGACATGCTTCCTGTGAGAGAAAGGGAGGACAAGACAGTCAACCTCCCAGCTCTCTGGGCAAGGTCTCATCTCCATCACTTTTCTTCTCTCTCAAAAAAACACAAACTAATTTTAATTTAATTATTGTTTCAAAAACAATTAAAAGAAATGGGAAGGATTTATATCATATTAATACTTAATACTCAGAGTACAATGTATTTTGTAACATCAAACATTGGAAATAAGGAAACAGGCACAATATGTCTTGGATCATAAAATCAGAGATGATAAGCAAATAAGCTTGTGGAGCAATGGTTGTAATTTCCCCTTCTTGAAGAGTTGCTCTGAGAAATTAATAGTAAAGAAATCTGTTGCCATGGCCAGTGTTACTCAGTGGTTATAGTGTTGGCAAGTGAAGCATCTCGGGTTCGATTCCCAGTCAAGGGCATATACCTGGGTTGCAGGTTCCATCCCAGCCCCAATAAGGGCATGTGAAGGAAGTAACCAATCAATCAATGTGTCTCTCTCACACCTCTCTCTCTCTCTCTCTCTCTCTCTCTCTCTCTCCCCTCTCCCTCCCTTTTGCTATCTTTTAAAAATAAAATCAATGGAAAAAATATCCTTGGGCCAGGATTAACAACACAAAAAGAAATCTGGTAAGTATTCTTTTCTGTTTGTTTTGTTAATCCTCACGTAAGGTTATTTTTTCCATTGATTCTTAGAGAGAGTGGAAGGAAGGGGGAGAAACAGAGAAACATTGATGTGAGAGAGACACATTGATTGGTTGCCTCCAGCATGCACCCCTACCAGGACTGGACTGGGGATTGAGCCTGCAATGGAGGCATGTGCCCTTGATCGGAATCAAACCCAGGACCCTTCAGTCCATGGGCTGACACTATCCACTGAGCCAAATGGACTAGGGTGGTAAGTGTTCTTTAGCAGAGGGTTTCCCCCCCAGAAATGAATTTCACCTTGAAACACTTTTAATAAAACACACATTAGCTTCTTAAATGCTCACAGCGCCCTGTGATGAGATGATAAGGTAGAAAGCACTGAGACGGGATCAGACAAGGGGGAAGGAAAAAAGAGAGAGGTCTGGGCCTGACCTCATAGTGTCCCTGCTCGTGGTAGAGTTTTCCCAGGTTGTACAGACAGCTGGTCACCGAGCTCTTATGCGCATGAGGGTCCTTTAGGTTTTCATCAGGGATCTCAGAACACTTTAGGAATGTACGTCGGGCTTCTTCTGTCTTTCCTTGGTTCATCAGAATAATACCGGTGTTTAAATATGCAGCTGAGAGAAAAAGGTGGAAATATAAATGTAAGAAGATGATGTGCACTGTGGATACAATAAGTTACCTTTACTTCAATTTACTTTCTATGGATTATTTCTGATTTTTAGAAGAAACCAAGACATAAATACTTAGGGAACAAATACATATGGGAACAATTAATGTAGTAAGAAGTGTCGGTATCACTGAAAAATATCTGGGATAGTCTCTGTTCTCAAAAAGTTCAAAACATTCTGAACTTAAAATCTAGATGAATAAAAGTTATATTTATCTGAACATATTAAGAAATGACAAACTGATATCAAAATATGATTAAAATGAGAGATATAATTGTTAGAGGCTTATAATTTGACTGACAAGTTTTCAAAAATAGGAGCACCATGATTTTTTCTCTATGAGGTTGTAAGTCATCAAGATAATTTCCATGCATGAAGAGGAAAAGAAAAAGATATTTAAAAAGAAAAACTTAAAAAAAAAGAAAAAGAAAAACTTCGACTGTTACTTACAAGCCAGTGTAGGCCTGCTCCCGATCGCCAGTTTATAATAATGTAGCGCTTCTGCAAACCTGCTGTTCTCCTGCAGGAGTAACCCTCTGCGTGAGGAAAAGAGAAATTTGGAGATAGGACCGTGTTACTATACATAAAACCACAAATTTTTATTTTATGTTTTAAAAATAAAAATGGTTAAGGGGCCATAAAAACGCTGACCTGGTACTATAAAAATAAATTCTAAATAGAAGGAAATTATTCCTCAGGAGAGAAAATATTGGAGAGGTATCAGTTGCATTTATGTTGCATCAGAAAGTATTAAGAAGTATTTTCAGCCCTAGCCGGTTTGGCTCGGTGGATAAAGTGTCGGCCTGCGGACTGAAGCGTCCCAGGTTTGATTCCAGCCAAGGGCATATGTCTGGATTGCAGGCTCAGTCCCCAGTAGGGGGCGTGCAGGAGGCAGCCGAACAATGATTCTCTCTCATCATTGATGTTTCTATCTCTCTATCCCTCTCCCTTCCTCTCTAAAATCAATTAAAAAATATTTTTTTTAAAAAGAAGTATTTTCAAAAAGCCCTTTATCCTCACTGAACTTTCCTCTTTCCACAGTCTTTTCTCTCCCACTGGACAGAAAAACCACCTAAATTTCTTGTTGGAGCATGCACATTTTTTCTTCACTTCAGAAAAGAAACCTGTTTAAGTTAAATACATATATATGCATATGTGGTTATATGTGTATTTATTTAAACATGAAACGCCTCTCTCGCTAGTCATATTGTTTGGGAAATACTGGTCCATGACTGCCCGAAAGACAAAGTGTAATCTAGGCCCGCAGGATAAAGAGTCAGAATTTAATCAGAAGCCATAAAGACACAAAGAGAAAGATTGAAGACTATCCACATTGTTATTTCCTTATTTCAGAATATTGGGCACATTTCAGTTCACTACAGACGCTCAGACGCCACACCCCATGCCTCTAGGAGGCCCTTGGACAGTGGCCACAGGGGTCACCCCAGCCATTCCAGACCCCGCCCTCCTGACCTATTTGAGAATCAATTATAATCATATCTCTGAACATACAGTGTCAGGGCCCTGGACTTAGTTGAAAAGCTCTCACAGAGGCCTTTTTGGCCTTTCCCTCTCCTCTTGTAATCAGCGAGTATCTTACAGACATTTGGCACCTCTCTGAGGCCCCAGTACTGCTGTTATCAACCTCAAATTGCAGATTCTACTTGCCAGCTGCTGAGGCTTTTGAAAGGCTGGTAAAAGGGAGCTTTGAGAAATGAGAAGGCTACTGATAAAAGCTTATCATTTTAGGGAGTATTTTAAAATCCTCAGTTTATTATTTAATGGGCATCATTAAAAAATATCTAAAGCAAATCATTTTGAAATTAAAGGTTGCTCACTCCTGTCATTAGCATAATTTCATGATTATTTCTAATACTGTTTGTTAAAAAGGGCATCTGTAATAGTGTTAATAAATAAAAAATTTAAAAAGTCACCCAGCCTGCATGGCTTAGTGGTTGAGTGTCGACCCAGGAACCAAGAGATCACAGTTCTATTCCAGGTCAGGGACATGCCCAGGTTATGAACTCGACCCCCAGACGGGGGCATGCAGGAGGCTGCCGATCAATGATCCTCATCATTGATGTTTCTATCTTTCTCCCTCTCCCTTCCTCTCTCTCTAAAATCAATAAAAACATATTTTAAAATAATAAGTAAAATTAAAAAATCGTTTGAATAGAGCAAACCATTTCCAAACACATGAACAACACTTACATCTATACATAAATGTACATTTTCATTAAAAAATTTTAACAATTATTTTGATCATGAAATTGATATGCTTTGCTGTTAAGTGTATTTTTCAGTTGCTGGGAACAAAGAATAGTTTTCTGCAGTACTCAAGAGTTTGTGAAAATGTTCTATTGCCTTTAAAAATGAGTAAACTTGATAAAGACAAAACACAAACATACTTCTCAAAAAAGGAATAATACCCTTTATAACAATAATTTTATTGACAAAATGCTTTCCAGTTAACTAGCTCATATACATTATCTCATTTTAGAAACTCATCTACAAAGTTAATTGTCTTTGTCATTTTTCCTTTGAGATTCAGATAAAGAGATGCTTTTCCTTTGATACAGGCTAATGACACCAGAGGAAAATACCATCTCTTCTTTCTACCTTTTCTAGGAATTCAAATCTTTCATGAGACCCTCTTTATCCAGTATCTTCCATCTCTTTCTGCATTACAGTTTTCTTTCCTTTAAGACCACAAAAATGTTCACGTGCCTGTTAGCATAAAGGAAGGGAAAAACCACTTGAAAACCTTTATTCCTTCATCTACCTCCAACTACTGCTTATTATTGTTCTTCCATTTAAAGGTAGATTTCCTTTAAGAATGTCTATGGTGTACATGTCCAATGGCTCAAATTTCATTTACCCCTAAATCCAGTTTTGGCTCTTTCCCAGAATTCCACAGAATGTCATAATGAAATTTCTACTAATGACCACATTTTAAAAATAACATGTTGATGTGAACCACCCATTCAACTGTAGCACCTATGACTATTGAACCCATCTTCCTTCCTAAAACTGTATTTCCTTGGCTTCTGGGAAACCAGCCTCCTCTAGTTCTCTTTTATCCCTGGGACCACCCTACAGAAAATGAAGAAACTTCCTCTTATTGATTTATTCCTTTAAGGAAAGTTGGTGTTTCACAGGACTTAAGTCTTTTTCTCTTTTCATGATTACCTATTGTCTCTACATGACATCACGCACACATGCAGCTCATATGCCGAGTTCTCTCTCCTGACATCCAGCTCTGTTTTCAACAGTTTACTGAGCCACATTAACCAAGGTGCTCAATGCAATTTCAAAATCAATACATCCAAATCTTAAAAACAGTATCTCCCAATGAAAATAAAGAAATTAAATCTCCTCAATAATCAGGACCATCAGGTTGCTAAAATCAGAAACCTGACTTTTTACTTACCCTCAAAATTCCATGTTTTATAAAGTCTTCAGAACCTACAGACTCTCATTTTTTAAGATTCTTTATTCTGCCCCTCAAGGTTCATCTTTACTGCAGTCAGAGCCCCTTTATCTTTCCTATCACCTAATAACTGCAATAGCCCACTAATTAGTCTCCACATAATTACATTTCTAAAGGGCAAATATGCAGCTAGGCTAGAGAGAAAGAGCATGAGAGATGAGCACATTTCTTTGACACATGCCTAAAGTCCATAAACTTTGAAAACTGGTGTATGTATTCAGCCTCATGGCCTCCCCAATACTGATGCATGATATTCCTGTCATTTTCCAATTCATAAAATACACAAAGAAGAGAAAAAACAATTGGTATGGTACCCAGATCTAGACAATCCTGTCCGGCCTGCTTACTCTTTGGAGGAAAATACTCACATGGAGATTTGTAGCAGGCAAGTGTCCAGAATTATATAATGCGGCTCTTCAAATTAGAGCATCATCCTTTGCATCATTTGAATAACATTAGCAATGGAGTGAGTCCAACCAATTGAAATGGCTATTGTGACTAATTTCTCATGGCTAAGGATTTAATTGAGCATCAACTAGGCCCTAGTTTGCATGCTGCAGATGTGAAAAAGACAGAAATCCACCTGCCAGTGATGCTCAAGCTACTGGGGGAAACAAGAAAGAAAATGAATGGTATGGAAAATTGCTAAGAGCGAGGACAGAGGACCAACACCACCCCAGCTCAGAAATGGACAAAGGTTCACAGAGTCAGGGTGATAGTGGCAGAGGCTTGAAAAGCAAGCAGCAGTTGGCCAGCAATAAAAAGTGTTATAAGAGGCTCCATGTTAGACAGGAAGAAAGAGCGGTCCACAGAGAATTTACCAGCTAACTCTAGGTCTCATGGTTCATAAGAAGACAAAGGCAGGATTGGAGCAAGTTCTCTGATACTAAATCTCATGCTATTTCTAGAAGAAAAATAAAAGAGGAAATAATTAAAGTAATTCAATTCTAGATACATGCCTACCAGGTTATGTTTCCTTTGCTCTAAAACTCTCCAGATTTTTGTATAACACTAACTTGATTTGATGCTCAGAGAAGGAATCAAATGCCATTTGGGCAGGTCTGGATGAATTTGAGTCAATCCTAGCACTATGACAACCAAGCTTCTGTTACTGCCCTTCTCCACATTTACAGAACCTATTCTTCATTTTACTGAAGATATGACAGAAGGAGAGAACCGTTCACATTGTAATAATTATGGTGGGAATAATAATACCAGCTAAACTTATTGAGTACTCACAATGTAGTATGCACTTTACATATGTTAACTTATTTATTACTCAACAATAATCTTATAGGTAGGTTATTCTTACTAACTCCATATTATAGATGATGAACCTAGGGCAAGAAAAAGTTCAGCAACATGCCAAAGGTCACACAACTAGTAAGAAGTGTGCTACAATTCAAGCCCAGCAATCTCATTACTATACGTAGGATTTGTGTTTTGGTAGATTACTCATACCAAATGACTGTTGAAAGTTGATGACATAGTTTGTTTACATGCTGATCAATATAATCTTCTGGTTTCTATGTTTACGGTATTAAAAATAAGAACACATTTTAATATACCATCAAGCAAGAATCTAATGGGAAATAATTTTATTCATGTTATATGAAGTTGCCTTTTAATTAATAAAAGTGGTCTATACTATACATTGATGTGAAGTTAAAGTATTTTGGGGGGAGAAATTGAAATAATATTATAAGAAATAAGGTTCTCATGTCAATCACATACATGAACTATGTAAAAAACAAAAAACATAAGAAAGCAAACATTTGGGTGGGCACAGTGCAATATACAGATTTTGTAACATAGAAACCCACACCTGAAACCTATATGATCAAGTTGACCAATGACACCCCAATAAATTTAATTACAAAAAGAAAGGATTAAGTAATCCTGTATAATAAAGAGGTAATATGCAAATTGACCCCCACTCCATCATGCAATCACAAGGTGGCTGTGCCCACAGCAGAGGTGGAGTTCCCATAACAAGTGATCAGCAGGGACCTGAGGCTGCACCTCCCGCCTGGCGGGGCTTGACAGGGGACCTCAAGCCATGCCCCCAGCCCAGCGGGGCTTGCTGGGAGACATCAGGCCATGCCCCCCGCCCCCAGCTGGAGGACCTGATGCCAGTCCCCCCTGCCCAGTGGGGCTTGACTGGATACCTCATCCCCCTGCCCAGTGGGGCTTGACTGGAGACCTTAGGCCATGGCCCCCGCCTCAGTGCCGGGGGACCTGAGGGTGCACCAGGCCGGGGGACCTAAGACTGTGCTCCCCCACCCAGCAGGGCTTGACGGGGGACCTGAGGCTGCGCCCCCCACCTGGTGGGCTTGATGGGGGACCTGAGGCTGCACCCCCTGCCTGGCGCCGGGCTGGGAGACCTGAGGCTGCGCCCTGTGCCTGGTGTGGCTTGACGGGGGTGGGGCTGGCAGGGTCTGGATCTCACCCAATGGGGGTGGAGCCAGCCGGGTCTGGGTCTCACACGATTTCGAGGCACACGCGAGTGGGCAGGGACTTGACTCTGGGTTCCACAGTATGCCTCAGACTCCAACAGGAGGAAGATTTTCATATATATTTTACTAATTTTCTTTCATCTCTGACACTTCTCTTATAGAGAAAGGGCAAATAACAATATTAAAATATCTCTTCCAATTAATTTCCTTTTAATGTGCACAAATTTTGTGTACTGGGCCACTAGTTTTCAATAAAAATCTAATCTACCATAATTTCATAAAAAATAAAATTTTCTAAAAATTAAAAAGAAAAAGCATGCCCTTCTCCACACTGTCAGTACATCTAAACAAAACATCAGCGATCAGTGTCTCCTTGTAATAGACTGTCCTCTGAATAGTCCTAGCAAAACAAAAATATTCATGTAAAGCTACCTTTGCCTCAGGTTCTCAGAAAGGTCTTTTAAAAAGGTTGAAATCTGAGATACTCAAAAGTTATTGATAAAGCACTTCAAATGAAAAGTAATTTTTCAAGAATATGCATTGCGATAATTAAGCTGACATCTATGGAGAACACAGGTGAAACAGGGTGCGGTCCACCTGGAGTCCTGTAACTGTAAAACTATGGAAACACTAAAAGATAATCACTTGGTTTCTTCTTTTGATATCATTGTTGAATAACATGTGGCATCATTACAACATATTAAACATTGAGAATACAATCACCAAACAACGAATAAGTACTTATTTGAAAGAACTGTCTCACGGTGAAGACAGACAAGCAAAGAATCACAATCCAGTGTGAATAAAGCACAACGTGTTTTGGGAACCCAGAAAAGTGCCGGGAGCCGGTCCATCCTTTCTGCTTGACACAGTCGCTTCAGAGAAGAAACATCTGCACAGCATATGTTTCAAGGGACCTGGCGTATATGGCATACTGTTCTTAATATGTTTGCTCCTCTTCTTGGTGCTATGTGTTTTAACCAAGGTCACCTCTCCGAGAAAGGTTGTTTCCCCAGGTGGGGATTTTTCCCTGAGGTTAGGGAGGGGATACAACCCCTTAATTAAGTGCCAGGCGGGTAGTTAAGCTACATAATCTTTACTCCCTGGAATGGAGATAAGAAACGCCCTAACCTTTGTAATAGAAATTGACAGGATTAAAATCGGCTGGTATAAATATGGATGTAACAAGACAATAAACATCAGATCCTCATCAGATCCTCATCAGTTCCTAACCAGAACTCCGACCAGAACTTTGGCTGGAGATCCTGGCTAGAGGTCCTGACTAGGCTGCTGATCAACTGAAGGCTGTCTTCGTGTCATTCCTTCTTTGCCGACTCCATCCACACCTTTGGGGACCCCTGGACCTGCTGGGGTTGGACCCCAGCACAAAAGGTACACCTTCCCAAGGTGACAGGTCAGATGAGGCTCTGAGAGAAGTAAAGAATGCAGGTAATGAAGTTCCAGACAGATCAAGCTATGGAAACTCAAAGTTACAGAGGACGACATTTTACCAGTAATAACAGGTTTCATGGAATTAAATGACTATCTATTTAGGAAGCATTTTGGAAATTAAAAAGTTAAGAACTTAAAATTAAGATTATATTTATTAAGAATATTTGAGTAATAATAGTTTGGTTATTCCCTGGGCAAAAAGTACTTAGTAATCAAGATAAATCTGATAACAATATTTACAGGTAATGGTTCACAAAATCAAAGTTATAATCCCTAAGGCCCAATTACTAACAAAAATATCATGTTCATCTTAAACTGAGATATTTTTCTGAATTTTGTTCCATTGACCTTTAATATGTGTAGGTACTTTAAAAGTAATATTTTTTCTCCCTCAGAGTTAAAATATTATAAATTTTTCATGTTCAATTTTTTATAAGTGAAATTAATTAGCATTGGTTTGGAGCCATATTTGAACTTTTGCATTAATTCAAATTTCCTAATCGAATTGGCTAATTTAGCTAATGACTCCAATAATGAGATTTTATATAATTTAACTGTAAAATAGCATTACAGTCGTCTTTTCACTGTTTTCACAAGATTTATGCTTAGTTTTAGGCTATGCTTATAATAGGACAACTGAAAAAATAAATTTTTAATTTCTGGCATAAAATGGAATAACTAATAGCACTTGGAGTGCGGGTGAATTTCCCGCCAAAATATAAGATGGCTCTGTCTTTTGGTTTTGTTCCATCCACCAAAAGGGTGGATTACAAACAAATATTTGGTAATACGCAGTTACAATCGGCCCGAGTTTACACGTTTCCCGCACTCCACCGCAAATCTATATGAACCGAGTTAAAGACGGCTCCCGCGGAGTATGCGCAATTCACGCGAGCCGACTTAACTCGTTTCCCGCACTCCAAGTGATAGCAGCATGTCATACTTATAAAACACAAATGCCCCCCAGTCTTGCCTGATAAAATAGATAAATGGCAAAAATCTCAAGTGACTATAACAGGAAGTAAATAGAACCAAACTCATATTCCTTTTAAAAAACAAACACTGTAAATAAAATAAGTTACTACTACATGAATCAAATGAAGCAATTCCAAGGGTTAGAGCAACACAAAAGCTTAGGACTTAAGTGCCTAACATGCACTCACCACTGCACACATTAACAAAAAAAACAACACACAAACATGATCAATCAGGCTTGGTCATGTGACTAACTCTGCCTAAAGAGATGAAAGAACATTGAGAACATGCCCTTATAGAGGGGAGCATGTTTCTCTTACCCTTCTTCTGCGCTCCTGACTACAAGGCAGAAATCCTGTTCTGAAGATGGTGGAGAACAAACTAAAAGGAGCCCAGGAAACAGCCCTTCATGAAACTGTCCACACACCTGGGACTACACTCCTCTGGACTACTTTTTGTAAGAGAGAAAACGTAAATCAACTACTTTAAACCAGCAATTTTCAACCTCTTTCATGTTATGGCACACATAAACTAACTACTAACATTTTGCAGCACACAAAAAAATACATTATATTTTTTGCCAATCTGAAAAAAAAAAGGTATAATTTTGATTCATTCACACCAGATAGCTCTTGTAGTGTTGGCTATTGTCTTTTCTTTTCTTTTTTTTTTTTTCTTTAAATAAGGGAAAAGAGGTCAGTGCCCCTAACAAAATAGTCAGGTATTGCACCTTTTAAAAATTCTTGCAGCACACCAGGGTGCCTCTTGGGGCACAGGGGTTGAAAATTGCTGGTTTAAACTAATGTTATTTTGGGTTTCCTATCATTTGCAAACCAACCTCTCCCCAACTGATAAAATGTCACATGCATTATTTTATTTTGTTTTAATTATATAAGGTCATAAAATAAGTGACATAAAGTATGGCTCTCACAGATAATTTTAAGGAAAACTTTTTTGATTACATTTCAAGGAACACAAAGTATGAGTTTAGTTTTGAGAGATAACCAGAGTAGGCAATTGCCAAGTATCAAAGTTGCGATTAAAATATTTAATTAAAATTGTATAATTTAAGAGCATAAAGAATATATGAAATTGTAACTCTTAGATTAAGCTCCTAGACATCAGAGTGGTTAGAGTTTTCACTTTGCCCAAAAGAGTAAAGACATCAGTAGTGTTTTTTATTTAAAAATTAATTAATCCTCTTAATTCCCAAGTAACTAGGAAGAGGGAAACCCACATGAATTTTCAAATGAAATAGAAATAGGTAGGACTGTCATCAGAGAAAAAGATTCAGTGAGATATAAATGATTGAATTTGAGCTTTGAGGGAGATACCTATGACAAAATTATACATATTTTCTGATCTTACCCAGCATTTGTCACCCTAGGATAATAGAGTTTGTATTTGAGGACCAAGCAAAAGAATTCTCTCTACTCATATTTTTCCTCTCAAATCATTCTTTCTTTCTCTCCCCCCTCCCCCCCGCTTTTAATAGGTAAATGACATTTTTACAAAGATGGCTATGGGTAGGAAACCACAAATAGAGGAAGTGAATAAAGTGGTTACTTTTTTTACTTAAGATACATAACCTCAACTTGTTAGAATAGTAATATATGTGCTACAAAGAGCATAATTTCATTGTATACTTAATTTAAACTACTGTTAAATTATTGCATGTGATTATTATATACAATATGTACTGTGAGCAAACTAAAAAGATGTCCTTTCTTGAAAAGGTTAAATTCCACCAGAAAGGGTAATGAGCAAGTTGTCTTCCCACTCTGTGCTTTTTATGCATGAAGAAGAATGGAAACGGAGATGGAGAAGCAGAAAACAACCATGCAACGTGAACTAATTTCTAATCTCACGTAACTGCCAAGCAGGTTTCAGAAAATACAGTGAAGCCTCCTCTTTGCTCTGACACAGACCTGTTTATTTGTTCTAAATTGGATTTTATTTAGACTTTGACAATTAAATAAAGTAGAATGACAGCCTACCTCATAAAGAAAGGTTTTATTCTAACCTGTCAAATATGGAGCAGTAGGCGTCTGATCAAAATGATTGTTTAAATATTTCAAATGCATTCTCAAACACTTTATCAATTAACACTAGGAAAAAATGAATAAGTAGTAGCTCTTTTTAAAAAATAAATTATTTTTTTTGTTTAGGGTCTAAAGAAATAAATATAGTCTCACTATAGTACCAAGTTTTCAAAATATGTGAGGTCTCAATTAAACGGAACATTCATTACAAAGGTACTTCTATTCTGTGACAGGTCCAGAGCAAGATGTATCATGACTACTATCTTATGTAATTCTCATAATAAACCCATTTTACAAATAAGCCCCATTTTACAAATAAGGAGTCCCAAAATCAGAATGGTTATTCACAAATCTATGTTGCTAATTATTGTTGGATCTAGGATTCACAGAACTATACTGTATATGAATATATGCATAAATTTGCTTTATACTTGTCTTCTGAATATATAATTAAGGCTGTATTTTTCTCTGCATACCATAAAATAATTATAGGTGTGAATATACTTTCCTAATTAAAAAACAGTACCTAATAGGAAGAAGGACACTTAATACCGGATGCCTTCATGATAGCATTTTCCACATTATATTATTTATTTTCACCCATACAATTAACAATGTAATATATTATTGCTTTTTGGCTTTAGAGACATAAAAACATCAGGGAGAAAGGTTAAAACACTTGCCCACAAAAACAGAGCTGACAAGTTTCAAGATGAGATTCAAATTCAGAGCTGCCAGGCTTCGAATCACACTATCTTCCCATTACCCCACATTGTTCTACTGGGAATATGTCCCTATTCTCCATTTCAGTATTAATAATTTCCCCCTCTCTCTGGTTTGTATACCTAATGCTTCTTCATTGTCTGTATCAACATATTTCTCTCTTTCATTATTTATACATATCCATCCCAATAAACATCTAGCATTTGCTTCAAACGAAGATCAACTACAGCCTCCAATGCCAATCAACGTTACCAAAAAATACATAATGACCAATGTGCTTGTGTGATTGTTAATTTTATGTGTCCACTTCACACAGGATGACCAGCTATCTGGTTAAACATTCTTTCTGAGTGTGTCTGTGACGATGTTTCTGGAAAACATTAGCATTAGAGCCAGTAGACGAAGTAAAGCAGATTACCTTCCCCAACACGGGTGGGCAACATCCACTCTGAGGAGGGCCTGATTAGATCAAAACAGAGGAAGGGAGGATTAGCTTTCCCTCTCTGCCTGCCCTGGGGACACTGATCTTCCCTGAGACCTCCTGGTTCTTTCAGACTCCGACTGGAATTTACACCAGCCTCTCAGGCCTTCACACTCCACCATCAGCCTTCCTGAGTCTTCAGCTTCCAGAGGCCACTTGCGGGACTTCTCAATCTGCATAATCATGTGAGGCAGGGCCTTACAGTAAATCTCGCATTCATATATATACCTCATTGGTTAATTTCTCTGGAGAACCCTGACTAATACAAGTTGCAAAGAGGTTCCCTTGAATTACTCTTGCACTCAAGACCCACTCCTTTTCATTAAAGTGTTTACCAGTGAGTATAGGTATATCCTCCAAAAGTATAGACAGTAAATAATTACAAAGAGAAAAAAATTATAACTAATAAAAACTTCTGTTTTCCTTATTATTTAATTATATCAAGTTTCCCAGTATTTTTTAAAATCTTTGCAACAACACTAGGAGATGTCATAACCCAATTTTGCAGAGGAGGAATAAGGATGAAGCAAACTAAGGAAAGTCTGTCACAGGATCAATACATGGGAGATTTTAATATGTATATATATATATTTTTTATTATTGATTTCAGAGAGGAAGGGAGAGGGAGAGAGAGAGAGAAACACCCATGATGAGAGAGAATCATGGATCACATGGGAGGTTTTAATTCAAGTTTTTATAATACCAAAGCCCATGCTCTTAAGAATTTACCTCCATGGTGTAAAGGTACCACAGAATGAAATTACTCAAAAAGGAAACTTTTTCCTCTCCCTCCTTCCCTCCCCATGAAAACAAATACTATTCTGGTAGACCTTTATTAGGATCACAGTCAAATTTCTTTCCTATAAGATCATAGTATGATTTAAAACAAACATAATTACAAATTGAAAGTATCTAATACAAAAATTAAAGACATTTGCTCCCAATGGTTTAACTTTAAACCTATATAGAGATTTGCTATTTATTCTTTGCTGTTTACAGGAATGATCCAACATGGGTGACATATTATGCAATTTCTTGAAGGAAAAACACCAGTTGAATGGTGTGCAATCGCTCTGGAAGAACCCTTAAGTTGAGATCCAGGCATAGGTCAAAGTCTAATCTACTTAGTGGAAGTCAATGCCATTAGATTGTTGATTTGTTTACTCATTCATTCAAAATATATTCTGAAAGTGCCATTATAGAGATTTAAGTACTAGCAGAAAAGAGAGACAATTTGAAAAGCAGTAACAAAGCTGTCTGTATTCAGGGTACTATAAGATGTAGTGTGGAAGTCCATAGCCAGAAAAGTTGATTTAGACTCATTTGTTCAGGCAGTGTGTGTGTGTGTGTGTGTGTGTGTGTGTGTGTTGGGTGGGGGGCACATTTGTGAATTCCACAGGAATCAACATGCTCAAAAAAATTATTAAAAAAAAAAAAGCTTCAGAGCCTGATTCCGTAGATATGGTTATAATCTGGGTTAGAGATGTTCCCAGGGGGCACCGCATGATTTAGTGCACTTTACTCACTTTAAACATAAATGTTCAACAAAGTGGGTGTTTTCTTTGGTCCCTTAGCAGCAGTGGTCTAACAAAAGTCTGGCTGTTGAAGCAATAAATTATGAAAGGGGAAAAGGTATCATGTATCTCACAGACCAGCAGGAATAGGTGTTAGGTCATACAAGCAGTTTCTAACTTAAGAACAAGCAAGATGAGTTCCAAAAATGCAAGTCTATCTCTTTTTTGCTTGGAATGGATTTTGCAACCTAGAAACAATTCGCTCATAGGCTTATCCTGAAGTACTTGTAGGAGAGAAGAAAAACACCATTTATAAAAATGTTCCTGAAACTGCCTTTGCAGATTTAATTTTGATGCTCAGAAGGAATGTCCTTTCACTCAACACAGGGGTAAAGAGAGCAAGGATCCAATCATAGCAGTAGGCATCACTTACTGGTACTAGCAGTGGGAGCAGGAGGCAAATTGGTGCTTAAGGCTGGAGATAGGGGGAAAAAAAGCTGGAGGGGAACCAGAAGACATGAATGGAATGATGGAAGGTTGGTGGCTGAGGTGCCAAATGTAGAGGAAATTGGTTAATATTTTCTGTAGCATTGGTTTTATTCTCTTTTCCATTCACATTCACTACACCCTTATGTTTTATAAAGGTACTGGCCTAGCCCCAGAAAAAATTCTCAGCCCTGAATGCCTCCCTCTCTCTCTCACTCTCTCTCTCCCTCTTTTCTTTTTAGAACAGGGCCTAGAAATTGGCCAACTTGCTTGTCTTTCCTCCCCATCAGTTGCTGCTTTTGCTTAAAATTGCACTCTCTTCTCCAAACTTAAATTGCAGGAGAATGTGTATACATCTCAGGAGTGCACCCATCCCTAAATCTGGCCTTTGAGAGTTAGAGATTTTTATAAAGATTTTTACTTCAAATAGGCGAAGATATAGGGGATAAACATACACATACAATCACAAACAAAACAAAACAAAACAAAAAAGCTGTTCATAGATTACAAATAGTGTTGGAACCTGGTCTACCTTTAGACTTGAGGACAGCTCAGATTATTCCCCTAACCTGGAATTTCTATTCTCTAAGAAAGAACCTGCCTGTCGTTTTCTGAGACTGCTGATGAGATGGGATATACTAACTAAGCTGGATGAAGTTCCCCTTTAAAAGACTGGAGAGAAATTTCCTAACACTGTTCTCATGATCAGAACAGCAAGATGGGATCATTCCTTCCTCTTGCCTTTCATCCAAATCCCACCTACTCATGTCCAACAAGGGCTGAAACAAAAGTGGGGGTACTATAATGAAAAACAGTGGAGGCACCAAAGTGGACATACAGAAGTCCAAGAGACATATGAAAAAATGCTCAAAGTCACCAATCATCACAGAGATACAAAATAAAATGACAATGAGATATCACCTCACAACTCTCAGAGTGGCTATCATAAACAAATCAACAAATGACAAGTGCTGGCAAGGATGTGGAGAAAAGGAAACCCTAGTACACTGCTGGTGAGAATGCAGACTGGTACAGCAACTGTGGAAACCAGTATGGAGTTTCCTCAAAAAATTAAAAATGGAACTGTCATTTGACCTAGTGATTCCATTTCTAGAAATATATCTTAAGAAATCAGAAACACCAATCAGAAAGAATATATGCACCTCTATGTTCATAGAAGCACAATTTACAATAGCTAGGATCTGGAAACAGCCCAAGTGCCCCCAGGAAATGAGTGGATAAAAAAGGTGTGGTACATTTACACCAGGGGTGGGAAACCTTTTTTCCTGCCAAGGGCCTTGTGAATATTTATAACATCATCCTCCAGCCATACAAAATTATCAACTTAAAAAATCAGCCTGCTATATTTGATCAAACATCTAAGTAACACATCCCCAATGCCCTGGCATGCCAGATCAAGTGATTATATGTCCCACAGGCCTGATGTTCCCCACCCCTGATTTATATACCATAGAATTCTATGCAGCTATAAAAAAGAAGGATCTGTTACCCTTTGAGACAGCATGGAGGGACCTAGAGACCACTATGCTAAGTGAAATAAGCCACACAGAGAAAGACAAGTATCACAAGATCTCACATATATGTGGAATCTAATGAACAAAATAGATCCAAAGACATAGAAAGCATGGAACAGACAGACAAATCTCAGAGGGAAGGTGGGATGAGTGATGTGTGGGGAGAGATTAACTGGGGAACTATTATATGCATACTAGAGGCCCAATGCACAAAATTCGTGCAAGAGTAGGCCTTCCTTCCCCGGCTACCAGCACCAGCTTCCCTCTGGCCACAGGCAGGCACCGGGGAGCCGGGCTGCCCAGGCTTCATCCAGAAGGTTGTCCGGAAAGACGTCTAGTCTAACTAGCATATTACGCTTTTATTATTATAGATATGCATAGACCATGGACGCAGACAATAGTATAGTGAAGGTGTGGAAGGGGCAGGTGGGGGTAGAGGTGGTCAATGGGGAAAAAAGAGGGGGGTACATCTATAATACTTTCAACAATAAAGATAAAATTTAAAAATAATAGCAACAAATAGAGAAAAGTTCAGCTAACATTATTTCTGAGGCAAATATGAATAATGCTATGTCTTTGGAATAAAAATTCATAATTGCTCAATTTGCTTGTTTTCTCAGCCTCCAAATTCCCCAAAATAATAACTTTTTAAATTTTATTTTGTACTTAAATAAACACATTTAGGACACATTAAATACACAAACAAAAAACAGTGGAGGCATAAAGCAAAAAGGCATCCTTAGGTGCTTTGGGATTCTGCAGAGGTAAACAGGGACAGAGGAAGAAACAGAAAGTGGGAAGGAAATTTTCTAAAATATCCATGATGCACCCTTCATACACGAGGAGTTGAACAATGTATGTCCCTAAGTTATGGGCCGCATGTATAAATAAATATACATTCAAAAATATTTATTGAGTTTGTACTGGGAACTAAGCATTATGCTAGGCACTCAGGATATATACAAAAACCTTGCTTTCATGGAGCGTGCATGTTAACAATATACAAAATTAACTATAAATTTGTATTTAATTAATATGACAATACATAGTTAGGAATTATATTGTTCATGAGAAGGTAATAAATATAATGTAAAAAAAGGAATCAAGAAAAGGAAAGCATTATGTAGGAGTGGTGGAGGGGCTGTAACTTAAAGAGGGCGCAGCTGGGAATCCTCAAGCAATTCTCTGAAGCGAAGAACTAAAAAAAGGAAGTGATATCAGATATAACTTAGCCATAGAAACTATTTACTATGCTGTGTACATAAATAACATATAAAATTTAAAAATAAGCAGGTGACAAGATATTAATTTTTAAAATTCATTTTTATCTTAATATCCAGATGTCCGCAAACTTCAATTATACTTTAAACAACTTCTCCATCATACAGGCAAATCATAGATAGCTCCTATATAAGAGAATAAATAAAATGAATGGAAGACAAAATCACTGTATTTCCTGGTGTGTCTAGAAAATAATTCTTCTTAAGTCACAGGAATTGGAAATCTGCAGAGGACTGGCTGGAACCACACAAGTAACAAATATACATCTGTTCATTTTTCTCAGGAGCAGAAGAAAAAGGATACTTTCTTTTTCCATAATGCAAAACCTCCGTCTGAGAAAACTGAAGTTAATTTACTTGAAATTCTGCTGCATATCAGCCTATACTTTCCATGTGAGCATAATTTTAGGAACAACAAAAAAAATGCTTCTAGCTATTTAAGCAACCTTCAATCGGGTATAAAGTTAAACCAAACAAAAGGCATTAAAGCAGGATATGATTATGAATTTCTTTATAAACCTCTTTTATGGGCTTTCTAAATCATATCCTCAAATTTACCTACAGTGTTCTGGATGAAAATGACTATAAAATTAAAGGCCATTTTAACGAGATTTCAGAAAAAATGCCTTTCATCATTTTTCCAACATGGAAAATAGTTTAACTCTCTTAACACAGTTAATCTTGAATGAATATTTCTACATGGGAAAGCATGACCCACACAGTGCCATTTAAAATTATGTTTGTAATAGAAAACCTATAGTACAAATGAGTATTAGAATGATTTAATCTTCTTTCTCTTGCCAGGTTCCAATTTCTCTCTGATTTCCCCCCAACTTTACTTTGAGTTAGGGTGGTTAGGGCAAGGCTTAATAGTTTCAGCCGGCAATCCTAGACACCAATGCTACAATGTGTAGCTCCCACTGCTATGAAAGAAATAAGTGTGAAATAGTAAGTGGTTTAATTTAATTCTATTCAAAAGCATTTGTTGAGATCCAAAAAGGTACCAAGGACTTCACTATGTGCTAAAAACAAAGACAAATAATTTACATCCCCAGTTCCCAAAGAGCTCTTGTGTGAATTTCAGTCCTTTAGTCATTGTGTCCATGCATTTTATAGAATAAAATTATTCTCTGGCATATCCTGTAGCTTTGTAATGGCAAAATGCTTTTATACTGTATTACATTGAGAAGACGTGAGTAATATATCCAAATTTCTAAACCCATAATTTATGCCACTATTTTTTTATTTTACTGTGGGGATACAAAAGTCCCATAGAAATACTTAACCTCATAGTACATGATCTTTTGCCCATTTTCACCATTCTTACTGCCCAATCTATCCATCAGCTTCAATCGCATCCAACATCTGAGTCTTATTTCCTTCTCCTTGAACACACCTTATGGTCTACTTCTCTACCAAGCTCCTTAAATATGGGTATTCTCCAGGATGTCACTCATGGTCCTTTCATTTACCCTTATACACATTTCAAACACACACACACACACACACACACACACACACACACACACAATTTACAACCAGTTTCAAATGACCTACTTAGATAATTATAACTCCAAAGTTGACACTTCTATCCCAGAATGCTCTTATGAGCTGTAGAAACCTATTCCAGTTGCCTAGTGGAAGCCTAATAGTTATCTGAAACTTGCTTAACTAAAACTGAACAATTTTCCCCAAAACCCCATTATTCGTTTGTTTTCCCAGTGTGACGACTCTTCCCTTTTTCTTTTTATTATCTTTTATCTCCAGGTTGAGTTAGGTCTCTTTGTCTGTCTTCTCATGATAATATAAGCTCATCCCTTAGAGAAGATGTTACTGTATTACTTACATATTTTAAACCCAAATTTCAAGCTACTTGAGGGCAGACACTATAGTCTTGATTAGCTATTCCCACCATCTAATACAATACCTTTCACTCTGAGGGCACTCAATATTTGTTGAATACGAGTAAGTCAGTGAAACCTTACTTCCAATACATGGACTTGCAAATATGCTTATATCCATAAATGTACGCAGAAGAGTAATCCATATTAACGAGACTTTAAAATTGGTCATTATTTGATCAGAAATGTGTGAAAACTAGTGACATTTGACATAGGTGTTATAAAAATTGGGGATTTTAGAGTGGCAAGAAAAGAGATTTCACCTTGAGAGCTAAACAGTAAAATCAACTCACAATGAATCAGAGAACAAGTATACAAAATTAACTGTGGAAAGAAGATGGCTTCAAAACTAGCAGACACATAGTGTCACTCATCTGACTATATTAACACAACAACTGAATACAAAATGTAAGTGTGAATGGAAGAGCAAGTGGGATTACTCTGAAAAAAGCTCTATAAATGGGAATATACAGAAGCAAATGTCAATAGCACTTATTCCAGCCCTTTCCAGGGAAGGAGGAACTTTAGCCATTGAATTTGATAGCATCAAGCTTATAGTAATCTATATATATATACTAGAGGCCCGATGCACAAAATTCATGCAAGGTTAGGCCCTTGTAGCCCCAGCTGCAGGGGCCCTTGCAGCCCCGCCTGCCTCATCGATACACGCTCCTGCCCCCCGCCTGCCCCCGCCTTGGCCTGGTGCTGTCTGTGTCCGCCACCACACACCCCTGGTTCCCTGGTTCCGTGGAGCCTCCCTCTGCCCCCCAGATCAATTGCTCCATAGAGGGTGGCCTGGGCCTCCCTCTTTGGGGTGATCACAGAACCCCCCAATCAATCACCCCCCCCCCCCGCTGGTGAACTTGGCCTCCCTCTGTGGGGGAAACCGATCACAGAACACACACACCTCTCATCGATCATCTCGCAGAAGGGGGGCTGGGCCTCCTTCTTTTGGGGTGATCACAGAGGCCCCCGAATTGATTGCCCCACTGGGCTGGTGCGGTGGCCTGGGGCTTCCCTCTGCCGGAATGATCCGTGGGGCGATGGCGGGACACCCAACCAATTGCATCACACCTGCCTTGGCT
>NW_005871057.1:6283094-6383094 GCF_000147115.1 Myotis lucifugus | reverse complement strand
CAATCACTATTTTTTATCTTCAAAAATATTCTCAACAAAGGCTAAACTTATATTCTTAGACTGTAGATTTGGTTAATAATACTGTATGACTGCAAATTAGAATTGAAAATTACTGAATGGCAAATTTAAATATGTTCAACAGAAGTCAATTGTAAAGCCACTTATATCCAAGTAGAATTTTTAAAGGCCTATTAATATTTCAAGAACCCTGAAACATCTTATTCTATATTTAATAAATCAGAATAGAATTATGTGCTTTATTATTTGCTATTAGTTGCTATTTTTTTCTGATTAACAATGGAAATAACCAAAATTTGTTTTGTTGAAATGTCTTTGGCTGGCTTTCCAGTTAAGTAACATATTCTTTATTTTCTCTTACCCATTCTGAAAAAAAAAAGTTTGTGTTCAATGTAGTAATAAAGAAAATATGTCCAGGGCTTCTGGGAGAAACAGGAAGGGAACTCAAGCCATGACATTGGATGATATATTCCAGAATCTTTATCCCATGACAGTATGTATACAGTAACCATGTCTCTGTGAGGAAATTTTACTGCTCGTATGTTTTTGGACAGTGACTATTTTCAAATACGGATATGATGCAAACAAGTTGTAGAATACATCAATATAAAGAGTCAGCTAAGTAAACATGGCCAGTAATACGAGCTGGGGAAAACGTATATCACCTAGGTATAATGGACAGGACACAGGATAGTTGTCCACTAAACTTAAACTCTGTTGATATATTTTCATTCACTAGTTTATTCATAGGTCTATTAATCAAATAATGGATTAGTTTAATAATTCATTCACTAGTGTATTAATGGACATATCTATAGTGTAACTCATTCATTAGCTTATTTTTTTAAATATATATTTTACTGGAGGCCTCGTGCACAAAAATTTGTGCACTCGGGGGGTACCTCAGCCCTGCCTGTGCCCTCTCGCAGTCTGGGACCCCTCAGGGAATGACCACCTGCTCGTTTAGGCCCGCTCCCTGGGAGATAGGGCCTAAGCTGGCAGTCAGACATCCCTCTGGCAGCCCAGGAGCCCTCGGGGGATTTCCATTTGCCAGCAGGGAGCAGGCCTAGCTGCAGTTGGACATCCTTAGCGCTGCTGAGGAGGCGGGAGAGGCAACCACCATCACCGCTGTACTGGCAGCCATCAGCCTGGCTTGTGGCTGAGCAGAGCTCCCCCTGTGAGAGCACACTGACTACCAGGGGGTAGCTCCTGCATTGAGCGTCTGCCCCCTGGTGGTCAGTGTGTGTCATGGTGACCAGTGATTCCCAGTCGCTCTGCTGTTAGGGTCAATTTTCATATTACCCTTTTATTATATAGGATAGAGGCCTTGTGCACAGGTGGGGGCCAGCTGGTTTGCCCTGAAGGGTGTCCTGGATCAGGGTGGGGGTCCCGCTGGGGTGCCTGCCCAGCCTGGGTGAGGGGCTGACGGCCGTTTTCAGGCTGACCACAGCCCCTTCAGGGAGGGGGGGTCCTGCTGGGGTTCCGGACCAGCCTGGCTGAGGGGCTGATGGCTGTTTGCAGGCTGGCCAAGCCCCCCAGAGAGGACCCTCACCCCATGAGGGTTTGGCCATCCTGGGTGAGGGGCTGATGGCTGTTTTCAGGCTGGCCACAGCCCCTTCAGGGTGGGGGGGTCCTGCTGGGGTGCCTGTCCAGTCTGGGTGAGGGGCTGATGGCTGTTTGCAGGCTGGCCACGGCCCCCAGCCATCCAAGCTCCCAATGGAGGCTGGCTGGGAGCAGGTATCTGGGATTTATTTAGCTTCTATAATTGAAACTTTGTTGCCTTTTGCAGAGGCAACAGCTGGCCAGAGCAGGCAGGAAGCTTGGCTTCCTCCATTGCCGGGGCAACCAAGCCTCCTGCTTACTCCAGCTCCGTGGCTGCCGGCTGCCATCTTGGTTGGGTTAATTTGAATATAGTTGCTCTGATTGGCTGGTGGGCGTGGTTTGAGCATCGTGAAGTTATGGTCAATTAGCATCTTTGTCTTTTATTAGTGTAGATTGATTTTTTTTTTTACAGAGAGGAAGAGAGAGGGATAGAGTTAGAAACATGGATGAGAGAGAGACATCGATCAGCTGCCTCCTGCACACCCCCTACTGGGGATGTGCCTGCAACCAAGGTACATGCCCTTGACCAGAATCAAACCTGGGACCCTTCAGTCTGCAGGCCGATGCTCTATCCACTGAGCCAAACCGGTTAGGGCTCACTAGTTTACTCATCAACATGTACATAATGTTAAGCCCATTTGCCTGGCATTGTGCTTGGCACTGGGGCTAGAAAGAGCTTCCCCTGGCTTTAAAGAGCTTATGCTCTAATTAAGAAGAACATGGTATCACAAATATTATTAGGACTCAGACTAAAAAGAGCCAAGTAGTACTTGCTCTGGTGAGATTTGGTAGAAGTACCTATCTTCCAACTCAGAAAAAAGGAGAGGTATCAAGAAATCTTCCCAGGAAAATATTTGAGCTGAGATATAAAGGATGCTGAGGTATTAGCCAAGCAGAAAGGATGGGGAGTAGGGTGGAAACAGATCAGAAGCGGAGAAGATGGCAGAGAATGCTGCAGGCAAAACAAATAGTATGTGCAGAGGCTTCCTAGGCAATGAGAAAATGACATCATTGGGAAAACTCTAAGAAGTTCAACTAAAAATCAGAGCAAAAAACAAAAATTTTGAATCAGGCATATTTTTCAAAAAATAAAATGTAAACAAGCAGGAACAACCAGTTTAAAATGTTCTTGCCATGTAAACAGGTAGGTACCTACAAGCTGCACCCCCCCCCCCAAATTCCAGGAATCAGTAAAGGGCCAGATGAGTTGTGTACCCAGAGCCCTAGTGACTCTGAGGCAATGGAATTTCACCAAAATCTCTCAGCTCCATTTCCTTTACATCAGACATGTCAGGCACTTCCAGGTATTCCTGTCTGATAACCTCTAATTTTAGGAGACCAGTCTGCTTACCTAGTATCCCCTGGAAACCAGAGGACACCTGCTCCTCTGTCCCCAGAATAAAACACACATACATATACACAATACACATACTAGTACACATACACATACACATACACATACACATACACATACACATACACATACACACATCCAGGGGACGTGGTGGGAAACCCTGTCCTGAACTCTTGCCATTTGGCCTACAGTTACTTTCTCTTTCATTTTCATGTCCTCACTTCTCATGAGTTTCTCCTGTTAGTTTTCAACAGAACTCAAAGGATGGCTCAGCTTCATGTCAGAGAGCACCACTTCCATTCTGTAATCTTTGATCCTTTTAATCTCTCAAAGGTTTTCAAAACCTAGCCCGGCATGAACACATAAAGGTATCAGTTCTGCACCCATTTTCCCCACTGCTGCATCCCCCTAAGATACTTCCTCCTAGGACAGAGTTCTTAGCATCATGAAACATATAAACTTGTTGAAATCCTGTGCAAAATTTTAGCTTCATAAAGGAATCTTTACCCAGTCCCCTCCCCATTAAAATCCACTGTCTGAGCTCTATCTCTCCTAAATGGAAGCTTCCAAAAGGCAACTGTTATTGGTTAAATTGTCTCTTCAAAATCAGATATGTTGTCATTCTAACCCTTCAGTACCACAGAATATGAAATTTGGGGAAAATAGGGTCTCTGCAGATGTAAAATGTCCAATTAACATGGGTGGGCCCCTAATCCTATGACTGGTAGCCTGAGGATGTGAAGACAGAGAAACACGGGGGAAACGTTGTGATGACAGAGGCAGAGATCAGAGTTATGTAGCTGTAAGCCCAGGAACGCCCCAAAAGCCAGCAAAGTACAGTAAGAAGCAGGAAAGAATTCCCCTCCAGGTCTCAAAGGGAGCATGGCCCTCTGGACACCTTCATTTCAGTCTGTCCACATCCAAAACCGTGACACAATACATTTTTATTGTTTTAAGTACCTAGCTTGTGGTACTATGTCATGGCAGTCTTAGCAAACTACTACACACAGCAACCCTAATAGGAATGTGTTTGCTCCTGAAATTGCAAGAAAAAAAATAACTCTAGATATCTAATTCAAGAAGAGGCTTTATAGCTTCAACTAGTTTAGGGATAAGGATCAAAATACATTTAAACAATTCAAAAACCGTAGTTATCTAATACCCATTACTAATCTTATCACTTACATTGACAAATGGGATCTTCTCAGCTCTGATATGGATCTAATAATTCATTTATAAAACTAACAAATATAGTTAGAACTCCTATAAGTATGGGAAGATACAATAATCAATAAGAAATTGCCACTACATCAACAAGATGAATATGAATGAAAATGGCCACTGTGTTTCAATATTAACTTTAGACAGATATTCTTTATGTTGCACAAGTATTTATTTATTCCCAGCTTATTGATAAGTCTTGTTCTCTGAGGCAGATGTTGATCAAAAGGCTTCATGGCATTTCTAGAGATGATCATATACTTTTCCTCTTCTGACTTTTTAAATTAAAAGAATAGAATAACTGAATGGTGATATTGAATACCATAAATCTAAAAATAATGCCATCTGATAGTGGTGTTTTAATCTTTAATATGCTGCTGCATCCACTACATTTAAATTTAAGACATGTCAACAGTTATATTAATAAGTATAATTGGCCTGTCCTGGTCCTGTTATTTTGTTCTTGCTTGTTTGCTTTTTGTTCTGTTTTGGGTTTTCTGGAGGGAGGGGATGTTGGGGAGTTACTATTCTCTTTTTGTTTTTGGTGTTAAATCTAATCAGACCTTTGCTATCAGCATTATCTAGCTTCACAAAAATAAATGAAAAGGGCAACTAGGTGCAAGAAATACCACTTCATCAAAGATTTGACAGAACTCATGAAATCCCTAACTTGGTTCCTAGTGGAAAAGATTCTTTAACGTGGTTTTCAAAATTTTGAGGTTTTTTTTAATTCAGATTGCCTACCTCTTCTTGTGCCAATGTTGGCCATTTCTATTTTTCCAAAAAAGCATTCATCTACAGATTTCATATCTAAGACTTTCATATATTTAATTATATTTTGTTATTTTAACTTTCCATATATCTAGTTGTAACCCTTTTCTGATTTTCAATGCTGTATATTTGAGATTTTATATTTTGTTCTATATTACCATTGACAGAAATTGTTCATCTTTTAAAGAACAAGCTCATATATTATATTTTATTAACATTTTCTTTCTTTTTATTTCCTTTAAATTTATTAGTTTATTTTATTGTTTCTTTCCTAGCTTCTCAGATTGGATAATTACTTAGATTCTTTTAACATAGAAAAGGAAACTAGCTTAAAGTGGCAAAATCTCTATTTTCCACAGAAATGATCTGCTTTGTTATGTAAGATAATCAGAAACTGATTAAACCACATTATACACAGTATAGCAAAAGTAGGTTTACAGTTAGTTGTGAGTATGTGAAACAGAGTTTATTTTTGAATTATTATTTATTAATTATTGCATTATTTTCCTTATGAACAACTGTAAACTTACCTTTACCCAACCCTATATTTATTACCTGCATTCTGAAATCAAATCCCTAATGAAATATTTAATGTTCTATTGAATTATTATTTAAATATCATTTGGAACAAAGTGACTGGGACAAATCTATAACAACAATGAAAGAACATCAGCTGAGTATTTTTCAGCCTAGAAATCAATTCTATTTCAAATGTCAGTGAGTGGTGTACTTACAAGGTTGAAAGTTGACTATGTATTTGTGAAATTTGACAGTGTCAATCACTAAGCAATGGCCCATATCTTTTGTTTCTGAAAATTTCCTATGCTTGAAAATAAAAACCAGCATCATAATGAAGATCTATTATACCAGGTATTTAAAAAACTTAGTCATGTGAAGTAATGCATTTCAATAAATTGGGCAATATAAATAGAAGGCTGAATATAAGGATATGCAATGAGTGTACGTACTATATCTGTTGCTACTAAGAGTAGAAGTAAGTACCACTTTAAATTTCACATTATGTGACTATTATCTGTAAGCATGGATTGACATGGTATCAATAGTTTATAATTAATGAATTTATTTATGTTTTTAAGGACTATTTTTAAAAATTGAATTTTAGGGAATGAGGAAGGGAGAGGGAGAGAGAAACATCGATGTGAGAGCAGAACATTGGTAGGCTGCCTCCTGCATGTCCCCTATCAGGGATTGAGCCTGCAACCTGGTCATTTGCCCGGACCACAAATGGAACCTGCAACCTTATGGTGCATGGGACGATGACTAACAAACTCAGCCACACTGGCCAGGAATAATTTAGACACTTAAAAAGGCTTTTTGATGCAATTTCTTCCTCAAAGCAACTCTTACCTCAGTGCTACAAACCCACTGATGATCTTTCTAACAAAATTCTACAGCATGAGTTCAGTAAACAGAGTAACTGACATAAAAAGTTAATTTATATTCTCTATTAGATTTAATTTCAAATATTCTACATGTAAAGGTTATTTGAATTAATGTTTTTCTGAATTTGAAAGATATACATTGAGGGTTTTTTCTCACACCTTTTGTTTATTCTGTAGAAATGTGATTTTATGGATATAGAGTTAACTTTTTTCGTAATCTCTTAAGTTCAAATTCCAGCTCCTCTACTATTTGTGTGACCTTAGAGAAATTGCCTCTGAGTTTCATTTTCCTCATATTGTAGGCTTCATTTAAAGACAAACTATGATAACATTTGTAAAGAATTAAGAAGAGTGCTTGGTATATGTAAGTAATTCAAGTAATTGCTATCAAGAAAAAAGAATCAATATTATCCCATTCATTTATTAAAAAGATATATAACCATTTATATGCACCTCTCATGTATAACTTGATATTAATACTGAAAAAAAAACTGTCCTCAAAGTTTGAAGATATTATCAGGCAATACTGCCCAACTTCAGATATAACCAAATATCATTTATACAAGTATTTACTTAATAATTTTTCAAATCATTTTTATCTATCCTGACATAGAACAATATTTAGATGTGCTTTTAAATGTGCTAGTCATATTTTTTTTAAAAATTTAAACATAATATTCAATATACAGGGACTAATTTAAGATTCTCTCTGACCTCCTAGAATCATCCTGTGGCTGGTCAATGTTGGTGTACCTCCCTTTAGTAATGATTGCTTGTGGGTTTTTTCTAATTTATCTTTATTGTTGAAATTATTATAGAAGTCCCCTTTTCCCCCCACTGGCCACCTTCACCCTGCTCCTGCTCCCTTCCCCAGGCCTTCACTGCACTATTGTCTGTGTCCATGGGTTATCCATATATGCATATAAATTCTTTTGTTAAACTCTTCCCACCTCCCCTCTTCCCTTGAGATTGGTCAGTCTGTTCCATATCTCTGGATCTATTTTGTGAAGTTACATAATCATATATATCTCCCTAGTAAAAATTTCTAACAATATGACAAATTTTAATAATTTACAAAGCAGTAGCTTTATGAACATTGAATTCGTTTAAAAAAATCGAGGTTACTGACTAAAAGTACAGGATTTAACAGAAGTGTATAATTTCCAAAAGCTTTTAAAATTCATCAGTGAATATGAGTATTTCATGCTACTAATACATATTCATTCATTTCAGGCTTTGGTCATAAAGCATCTTTAAGATACATAACTATAACTGATGATATGAAAAGTAATTAAAACCTGCTATTACCACAAAGGAGCATTATCAGGTTAAGTTTACTTACTGGTAAGATTGAACAAAGCAAATTCATTTTCTTTCAGGATTTGAAATAGAACAAGGAGCAATTTCTATACATCAGAAAGAATTATGTATTAAAAATAGCATATACATATGAAAAGAAAATTTTTCCCCAAATATTCTCTAAACTATCATTGAGAAAACTTCCTACCTATATAAATAGGTAGAAAAGAAAAAGTTTGTTCCTAGAGAAATATGATATCATATATTTATAGTATTATGGGTTGTAAAAGACCTATCTTGGTGCATTTTATTGATATTTGATTTTAAAAACCATTGAAAAATTCCCTATTTTGAAATATAATTATTGAATATCAGATTTCTGTCAATGACATGGGTTACATAATCTAATACGTTGAAATCATTGCCAACACTTCTTGTGGAATTTAAGCCTTTCCCTTTGAGTTAACAGTTAAATGTAGTTTAAAAAAAATAAAACCCTGTCATTATTACAAAAAATATTATGGAGCGATCTATGGCATTTATGACATAGCTGATTTTACTACATTTAGTGGGGGCGGGGGGGGGGGAACAAACTGATTGTGTTACTTGTTAGCAATCATTTCTCCAACAAGGATTCTTCATTAGGGTTTGGGAAGGTATATACATATACTTTCATAGTTTATATATGTATCTAGATAGTGGAGTTTTAAAGGTGCAACTTTTAGATTACATGTAAATTGAATTTATCTAATAGAATAAATTTCTCTTCTCAAAAAAGAATAAGCCTAGATAGATACATTTCCTTTTTTCTTTCAACCTTTGCCCAACAGGTATCCACAAGAGATAGAGAACTGTGGATAAAAGAGAGAAAAATAAGATCAAAACAGAGATGCTAGTTGTTCAGCTTATTTTCTCCCCCAAAAGGTATGAAGAATAAACACCATAAGAAAACTCTCATCCCATATTGCAAGGCAAGAGGCCCTTTTGACAACATTACTTTCATATACAAAAATAAAAAAATAAAAAATAAAAAAGGAACATTTGTGTAAATTTATCAAGTTGATAAGGTTTTTTTCATGAAATAAAGATTCTATTAATCAATAATATAGTTACATCACAATATTTAGATGGAGATGTGGGGAAAGACTTTGTAGGAATATCAAGATATATTTATTCAAGTAAAAAAAAAAGATGTAAACTAAATTACTTCAGGGAAAAGGATGGTGATATATCTGGTGAGCGTCAAACACAGCAGAGAGCAACAGGGGTTGTGCAAGCTGGAAAGGATGTGCCCCATCTGAAAGCCTTCCAGGTGACAAAAGAAAAAATTAAATCTGTGCAGGTCAACACAAAACACATGCTGACCTAATGTAGACCACAGGCCGTGAGACTGAGACCCTAGTGTGAAGGCCTGGGGTGGGGGGCAGGGACCGGCTAGCAGGGGGATAAGGGGGACATATGTAATACTTTCAACAATCAAGATAAAAAACAAAGCAAAAACAAGGTAAATATATAAACAGGAAATTAAACTGAGCTCACCCTGTCTGCTTGATGTTAAAAATCTAAATCTTTTTTCCTGTTAACTTTTATTTTACCGTTTTATCTGTGTTTTCAGATTTAGACAGTACAAAAGACTTAGATGCAACCAGGGCATAAATACATACTAAAAATTAGAGCTGACAGATAACTTTGATATTGTCAATATTACATAGCATTCATTAGTCACAGCAGTGACATCTTATTCTGCCTGGTCTCTTCCAGCAGGGAATTGGTACTCCAATCCACTCCCCTTCACTCCACTTCCCTCCCCTCCACTCCACTCCAACTTCGGTGGCACTGTCAACAGTGGTATCTTATAGCCCCTGCCACACTGCCCAGTGTTTCATCCAAGAGAGGACACATAACCCCAGGAAGATATAGCAAGACCTTTTTACAGGATTAATAGAGACACCAAGACAATCTCTTCTGAGACTGAGGAGTCAGGATGTTATACACATAACAGTATAAGAATCATCTTTCCCGTTGATATAGACAGAGTTCCACAGAGAATGAAGTGAACCCAGAGGAACCAGAGCCACAAAATGTAGACAAATTCTTACAACATAATAAAGCAGCTGGATCTAATTGTGCCACATCTAGTTAACGCCAGGAATTTTCAGTTATGGGAGTTAATAAAACCTCTTCTGTGTTTAAGCAAGTTTAGACTACGTTTCTATTACTTATAAACAAAAGTGTCATAAATATAAGAGGCCAAAAATGGGATTTTGGTTAATTTGCATTTATCCATTCACATCTCACTGTACCCATAGAGACTTTCTATTTAAAGAACAAAACCAATTTTTCCCCTAGGGATTTTTCTAATCCAATGTACACAAATATTCTAAATTATCCAATTATCCCAACCTAATGATTAGTACCACTGGAGAGGGGACAAATAAAAGAAGAGCCGTTATCTTATTCACTAATACATGTTCTACATATACTTGGAAGCAATTTTTTAATAGAGGATAAAATCTATTATTACTAATAGTCAAGATATCAATTATATAAATTATCAACCATACCAGGTTTATTTTATGAACCCATCTAAGTATTAGTGGAACAAATTTTTAAAAAATTTAAAAGCATTTAAACCAATTTTTGTTACATGGCACAGTACTTCAGTTGTGTCACATCAATACACATGAATATCAACGAGGTGGCCCATAACAAGGAAGTCACAAATACCATCCACCTACTAATCTCTGAGGTATGATTAATGAAAAGACTATTTCAGAAAACAGTTATCATCTCCATCTCCAGCAGTTAAATCAATAGTCCCTCTCACCACATGTTTCAAAGATGAACCAAACCAGAGAAAGCAATGCATACTCACAAATTATAAAGCATGTCAGCCATGTTGCTACGGTAGTACAAAGCATTCCTATAGGCGCTTTCAGCTTCGGAAATTTTGCTCTGACTCTTCAGAACATTTCCAAGGTTACCCCATGCTGCCAAGGAGAGAAAGAAGTATTCAGGCTGAGTATCAATCCAATTATACGTGACATAGTATCAGGCCATCAGGAAGTACCACAGGGAGAGAAAAGCTTCATAAAACATTTTTAAGATGGAAAATTTATTTCCTTTATACTCTAACATTTCATCAAACCAGAAGATTAAGTGCAACCAAAGCCTAAAAAAATCTAAAGTAATTATTATGTCTCAAAGCTGATACACATATACAGTTCATCATAAGGCCAAGAACAATGTTATCTTAAGATCACCTACAAAGACTTCATGGTCTTTCGAATTTCAGTAGGGGTCTTCATGGCCTGAAATTACTGTATGCTAACTGGGCCAGAAACTGTAAGAAATCACCTTAAAATAAACAAAGATCTCATTCAAATATTTAAAAACTGATAAATGACATAGGAGAACTGGGAATGAAAAGCAGGAAAACTAAACAAGATCAAAGCTATAAAGAGGCTTAATGGGCACTGGGACATATCAGTAAAACATGCTTCGTAAAACAGTTAAGTATAATAAAGTTCTTTTATACCCTTCCTGCTAACAAACACATTTCTGTGAAAAGCAGTATCCCAGTATTTCCACATATAATCATATTAAAAGAATCTATATTTTGTGTGCTCTTTGTTTTTCACCCCAAATAATCATGATTTCTCAACATTAAAAAGAATAAAAGTCATAATTCTTTTATCAACACCTGCCCATATAGCATGACTCTCAAGCAGAACTAGCCCTCAAACTGGGATGCTTCTCTTGTCTTCCTTCCTTCGCACAAAGAAAGATGGGGTGTCAAGTCCTAAAACTAGAGTCCCTCACAGCTAGATGGGGATGGGAAAGTTTGTGTCAAGATATATTTGGGTGATTACTGAGTCTACCTGAAGAATGAAAGCAGTTTTTAAGTATCAGTTTTTTAATGCCTAAGTATAGAATCTTTCAAGCCCAGATGTGCCTATGTGCCCTATAATTTAACAGTCTGTGTCTCAGTTTACTCATCTGTAAAATGGGAATTAGTATCTCATGGGCTTTGTGATATTAATAAATTAGTTAGCCGGCATGGCTCAGTGGATGAGCATCTACCTATGAACCAGGAGGTCATGGTTCAATTCCTGGTCAGGGCACACGCCTGGGTTGCAGGCTTGATCCCCAGTGTGGGGTGTGTAGGAGGCAGCTGATCAGTGATTCTCTCTCATCATTGATGTTTCTATCGCTCTATCCCTCTTCCTTCCTCTCTGAAATCAATAAAAATATATTTTTTAAAAGTTAGTAATATATATAGGGTGTTTAAGACAGTGTCTGACACATGGCAAACAATAAACATTTGCTATTACCACTGATATTGTTGTGGTTGATGCTCTTTGCAAATTACAGAGTCAAGCATTGATTATAGAAAAAATGTCAAATATTATACACTTTATGCACTCATATTATCTACACAGAATAATAATCTTTTGTATTTGGAAAGTCAAATACCTCCTTTTGCTGTTGACGGAAAAAAGAGAAAAAGGACTGAACTTAACAATTGTCCCAACCTAATAATGCTACATTCACCATGCCACAAACTTAAATACATCAGCTGAATTCTCAACACAGTCCTGAACACAAATATTATGCCCACTCTGTGGATGAGGAAACAGATTAAAGGACAAGTTAATACTGGAGTATTAATTACAGGAGGGATTCCAAACCAAGGCTGGCTGTTTGCTGCCCTCCACCTAACATTTTAATACCACATTTCATCTTCCACTGCAAAACGACATTCACACACTATGCATTAGGCCTTGATATTATGTCTATAGAAATTGAATCCTTAAATTGAAATATAAAAGAGGTAATTTAAATTACTGTCAAATTCGAACAGTAAATGCAACAAGAAATACAAAGTAGGGAAAACAAATAGTAAAATAAATTATAATTATTTTCAAACTTAATAGGCATAATACCATGTGTACTTTATATGTAGGCCCTCACCTACAAATTAATGAATCATGACTCTACGGAAACTTCTAACACCCAGGCTATTTTCGACCCACCTCACCTCTCCCAAAGTTCTGATTTGATTGTGACATTTATAAATGAAACCATATTTACATTAGAATCACTCCAGAGAAATGCATCCAAATATTATTTTAAGCATCAGGAAAACATAATTAGGATGCTACACCATCTAAAGCATAGTCCTAGACCAGGGGTGGGCAAACTTTTTGACTCGAGGGCCGCAATGGGTTCTTAAACTGGACCGGAGGGCCGGAACAAAAGCATGGATGGAGTGTTTGTGTGAACTAATATAAATTCAAAGTAAACATCATTACATAAAAGGGTACGGTCTTTTTTTTTTAGTTTTATTCATTTCAAATGGGCCGGATCCGGCCCGTGGGCCGTAGTTTGCCCACGGCTGTCCTAGACCATGCTCAAAAGAACATTATATTTTAAGGCGTATTTCCAGAGAAAGAGATTGACTTTTTTTTTCCAGATAGCTATACCTCAATTAAATAATAAACTAACAAGCATTCCTCTTGTTAATAGTCAACAGACATATGTATAGAATATATGTTCACTCATTTGGTTGCTTGTTCATTTATTCATTCATAAGTATATTCATTTACTAAACAGATCTTGGTTAATCCCCTCTTTTGTGCCAGGTACTTCCTTAGGGACTGCACACTTAGAAATGTACAGACATGCACTCAGAGCTTATGTGTGAAGTGGGGAGTAAAGTGAGATGGGAAAGAAAGTACCACACAATAGAGCAAATGAATGAATGAATGGATGAATGATAAGTGCTACAAATAACATAAAAGAAAGAGTACATGAAGCTAATTTAGACAGAGATAATTTACAAATAGGGAAATAGGTTTGATCTCTAAGGAATAAAGGATAAGGAGCCAGACTTACAAAGATTGATGATTCCAGATAAGGGGAATTGTTAGAGTAAAGGATATAAAGCAAGAATGCATTTGATTATTTCCAAGAACAACAAAGGCCAGCCAGTTGAGTAGTGGCAAGATGAAAAGAAAAGCCATGATGAAGTCACAGAGGCAAGCAGGAGTCCTTCAGGATCTGCTAAAGTCTGAGGGTTACTTGACTTGCAATGGGTGGGGGAGAACTTTCAGAGAGGAGTTTTGTGATATATCTTAATGTATTTGAAAAGATCACTCTGCCTCTTCTGTGGAGGAGGTACTCACTGCAGGGGAATAGCGAATGAACAGAGAGACCAAAGGTAACTGCAGTGAATGAAGAGGGCAAGAGCAGGGTGGCTTCCACTGCGACAGGCAGCAGACGGAGAGGGCTATTTCAAAGTGAGAATACAATTAAGAAATTAAGCCCTAGCCAGTTTGGCCCAGTGGATAGAGCATCGGCCTGTGGATCTAAGGGTCCCGGGTTTGATTCTAGTCAAGGGCACATACATTCCGGTCAAGGGCATGTACCTCAGTTGCAGGCTCCTCCCTGGCCCGGGCCCTGGTTAGGGTTCATGCAGGAGGCAACCAATCATGGGCAAGGTTATCTGTGGCAAAGCTACAAGGTAAAACTAACTTTCTTGTTTTTTGTCCAAATGAAATCTCTCACAATCTCTCACATCTTTATAATTAAGTCACTACCCTGGGTGACTCGAGGTGGGGGGGAAAATTCTTCAATTAAGCATATATTTTAAAACAATTTTAACTGCTTTTGGATAAAAGAGAAAGATAAGGAGGGAGAGGAGGAGGAAGAGGGGAAGAAGGGAACAGGTTGGGGTAGAGGGAGGGAGAAACATACAGAACCTGGTAGAACACCAGCTTGAGGTCAGATTACTCTGCGACCAAGATAAATACGAAAAAGCAAGACTACTTCATAATTTTATTAAATGAAAAGAGAAAAGGGTCACTGTATAACAATCCACAAAATATCAAACATCCCTCGCTTGCTAGAAATGATTTATTTATCCAGTCATAGAATGGTCTCAGCATCAAGACTAAAGGACACCCCTCATTCCTTATAACTTCTCCGAAATCACCCAACCAAAGTCCAGTTCCGACTACAGGATATGTAATGAGACACCACAGGGTCTCCATGGTACATTGGTCCCCCAGTGTAAGAAGTAAGTCACCTTCCTTACCACAGGTGTGTTCCTGGTGGTCTTTAGCTAAAGCGCACTGACAGCAAGGATTTCATCACACTCAAGTATGAAAACAATGCCACTTAAAAATCCCCTGTCCCTTAGATCATTGTTCTTCAATACAGTGTTTACAAAAACATATTTTAGGTTTTTAAAGTAAGAGCTGCCAAAACAAAGTCTAAAACTGACGCACAGATTTTTGGCGTAAAAACTGCTATCGCCATTTCCAAATTTTCAAATTTAAAGGTGACTGATTTTTGCATCAATGCTACCAAAACTCAATGCTAACGTAAAGATTAATACAAAAAATAGAAAAGCATCCTAAACCATATGACCTAATAAAAATCCCACCAGCAGTCAAATAGTAATTCTTTTCATGAAAGTTGTTCATTTATCACGTTTCAATAATAAAACAAAAAGTAAAAATCATTGTTGAATTGAGAAATCATTTAAAATCTAGCTAATGCAGATATATTCCAGTTTAAAGGAAAATATATTAAGGTGGAATACAAAATGTACATATTAAATAGGCTAATATGATAATTTCATGTGTACACACTTAACCTATAGAGTTATTAACCTATAGAGGAAAGACAAAATAAATACCAAGCATTTTAACTAATACTCAAATTTATTAGTAACTCAGAGAAATGCAAATGATAACAAAATATAATTTCTACTCAGATTGGCAACAAATAGAAAATTGGATAAAGACAAGCACTAGCAGGGGAAGGACCCTGTGCAGAGTTGGTGGCAGTGCAGCCTGGGCCAGCCATTTGTTATCCTATCTGACAATACTCAGTCAAATCAACGAATGTCATTCATAAGTCAAGGACAAACTCTGACGAGCAATCCCATTCCCAGGGAAATTCTCACCTAAGAGAACACGTAGAGGGTGTTTAACCTTAGTTTTGCTTGATAGTAAAGTAACTGATTGTCTACCCTGGGAGTACCATGTGGGACATAGACTTTATGGATTACTATGCAGCAACAGATTCCATGTAAACACTGTAACATGAATGGACCTTAAAAAGGTCTACAAAGTGACAAAATATTGAATGCATTCCATGGCACAACACCAGTTATAAATATTAAAATTTCATTTGCACCCAAGACATCGCTACATAATTTATAAGAGTATATCATAAATTGAAGGATGCAAATTAAGTACATTGAAGGAGCTGCCTATAGTACAAAGGGAAGATGAACTTAGCAATAGAGATAAAAGCAAATGAATATATGAATCAAAGAGAGGAAACGTGCAGGGATCATCCTGAAAACATGCCACAAGCCAAAGAAGAAAATTAAACTAACACCCTGCAGCTGGGTTCAAGGGGAAGGGAGAAACGAAAAATGGAAGTCACACCCACATTCTTTTAAATAGAGATGGAGTTATCCTATATCCTACTTAAGGAATAAAGGGTTTTAACATTCACTAAACTTTTTCTTGTACTAAAACAATTCAAAACAGATGTTTGGGATTATCTTCAAATTTTCACTTGGTAATTATACTTTGGACTTAAAAGATCTTGTATTTTCATTAACATGTAATGTCATTTACATTTTTAGGCCCATATATTTTATTTAGGTGTTCAACTCATGTGGTGATTTTTTCAAGCACAGTTTTACTGAAATAAAATCCTCAATTACTATTATTCTTCCAAGAAATTCTGATGAAGCCCAAAAATAGTACCCATGTTTTTAAAGTCTGTATTTCAGTAGACAAGTGTGGACAGATGAATTCAATTCACACTTGAAACTCAGAAGATAATATAATAAATCACTTATTTGAAGTTCAAAAATATATAATTAGTTTTTTCTAAAATATCAGAGTAACTTATCAGTTTTCCCCAATAGTGTTTCAAAATATTTAGGGTACTCATTTTACTCCTGTTGTTTTACAAAATGAGTATTATAAGTTGATCTTATATGGGGTCGGGGGGGGGGACTGCTGTCTGATCTCATGGCTTTTCCTTGCAGCACTATAAATCTAAGTGGCATTAAAGAAAAGGAAAAGAAGGGACAAGAGTAGGTAGAGAAGTAACATACATATATATAAGTCAAGGACAAATCCGACCAGCAATCCCATTCCCAGAGAAATTCTCACCTAGGAGAACACATAGAGGGGATATATATATTAATAAAAGCCTAGGTGGCCCTCATGCATGATGTCATCACAAGATGGCCACACGCACAGCAGAGGCAGGGCCCGGCAGCCACTCCGCATGGTGAGGCCTGGGTATCCCGTGGCTCGGCGCAGTATGGAGGAGGCAGGGCCCGGCAGAGGAGGTGGGTTGCAGCAGGGGAGGGCAGTTGTGAGCAATCAGGCTGGCAGGGGAGGGCAGATGGGGGTGATCAGGCCAGCAAGGGGCAGTTAGGTGTCAATCAGACCAGCAGGGGAGCAGTTAGGGAGCGATCAGGCTGGCAGGCAGAAGCGGTTAGGGGCAATCAGGCAGGCGATCGGTTAGGAGCCAGCAGTCCCGGATTATGAGAGGGAAAAGAAGGGACAAGAGTAGGTAGAGAAGTAACACCCTCCGCCCCCTGTGCATGAATTTCGTGCACCGGGCCACTAGTATATGATAATAAAAATCATAAAGGTGTTTTCATTTACTTAAAACTTACTATTTGATGGAACTCCCATTTGACCCAGTGATCCCACTTCTAGGAATATATCCCCAGAAATTAGAAACACCAATCAGAAAGGATATATGCACCCCTATACTCATAGCAGCACAATTTACCATAGCTAAGGTTGGAAACAGCCTAAGTGCCCATCAGCAGATGAGTGGATTAAAAAACTGTGGTATATCTACAGAATAGAATACTATGCTGCTATAAAAAGGAAGGAACTTCTATCATTTGCAACAGCATGGATGGACCTGGAGAGCATTATGCTAAGTGAAATAAGCCAGTTAGAGAAAGATAAAAGATAAAATTCTGATCTCACTCATTTGTGAAATGAGTTCAGAATTTACTTATCCTAATAAAAACCTTGGAGGTATATTACTATACCTATTTCATTTATGAGAAAACTGAGGTTAACTCATTTAGTAGCAAAGCTAATGACCAGGAAGATCCAGATCTGTTTCCAGGCATTGGAATCTACTTAGAGGTAAGGCTATCTCACTCTTTCAATATTGCATTTGAATACAAAGTAGAATAGGATATTATAATAATATTTTTACATATTTAATTGAGGGACTAAAGTATAATATGAAAATAAAATAAATCATCCAAATAAGTCATTCCCTCAGAACTGCTAAGGGTAAAATTAAACTATCTGGTCCCAATTTTTACATAATATATTTTCCATACCAAATAATATATTAATTATTTTACATCTCTTTGGGAATTTAACTTCAAATATATCCCATTTTCCAGTTAACTCACTGGAAGTAGAACATCCTGTACCTGTGTAAACAAATAGGTGCTGCTCAAAGATGCTGGAGACTTAGGGAACTTTATTACGATTTTCTAAGTGCCCTGAAGATACCTTACGCATGACAGAGATGTAATAAGCATAGTTTAACAAGTACATATGACTTGTCTAACATGATTTCCTAAGATTAAGCATATATGATGATAACTTGAACAGAAGGCAAACTGATACTACTACATATTGCTGGAAAAGCTTTAGAAAATCTGATCTGTGAAGTTATTTTACTTTCAAAAGTAAAACTAAAATTTTCTGTTAAAAAATCAGAAAGGGAGGAAGTAGTAGTAATTCTTATATCTCAAGGGCCCTTCAAACTGATACTCAATTGTATCCAAAAGGTATCCATTTACTAAGAAACTTGACCTTCATTCACAAAGAAAGCCCCTCTTGTATTTAGTCCAGAATCTGCCACAGTTTATTTTATGTTCTTTGAAAGGCAGAAAAAACAATTAAATACTCCCATCTTGCTAAAGTTGTTCTAAAGAGAAAATCAAAGGTGAGTGCCCCCTAGATATAATGTCATCTACAGTAATAAATACCTCCATTCAAATACATAGTAGTTCCAAGTTTACAGAGCAAAAACAAACTTACTTTAAAATGACTACCGCAATTTCTTACCTCTGATATAGTTCACAAAATCAATGCAGGGTGATTAGAGTAATTTATTTCAAGAATATTTTAATTTACATAAAAAGTTTAAAGATATTAGGTATTTTTTTTTAAATATATTTTATTGATTTTTTACAGAGAGGAAGGGAGAGGGATAGAGAGTTAGAAACATCGATGAGAGAGAAACATCGACCAGCTGCCTCCTGCACACTCCCTACTGGGGATGTGCATGCAACCTAGGTACATGCCCTTGACCGGAATCGAACCTGGGACCTTTCAGTCCGTAGGCCGATGCTCTATCCACTGAGCCAAACCGGTTAGGCAAAGATATTAGGTATTTTTATTAGAAAAGTTAAACTAATTTTCTTATAATTCTGGCATACATTGCTCTTAAAATTAGCTAAAATTATGATTTTCTTTAAGTTATTACTTTAAATTTAGCTACATAGTATTCAGGTCTATATGAGCAATTATGTTTCTTTGGATTATAACATGCGCATTTTTACTTCACTAGTTCACTGAACACAGTCGTCAAAATCAGTAAGGACTCATTTTTCACTATTGCCTTCAGCTTTAATTTATTTTCACCTCAGAACTTTAATATGTCTTTAGTTCCTATATCAAAATCTTGAGTTCTATGCAAATTTTGACAAAATTGAAGCATCTAACTGCATTAAATAAGCTGATAAATACTAATTTTTGTTTCCTCCAATTTTGAGTTCTTTTTTTTTTTTTAATATATTTTATTGATTTTTTACAGAGAGGAAGGGAGAGAGATAGAGAGTCAGAAACATCGATGAGAGAGAAACATCGATCAGCTGCCTCCTGCACACCCCCTACTGGGGATGTGCCCGCAACCCAGGTACATGCCCTTGACCGGAATCGAACCCGGGACCTTTCGGTCCACAGGCTGACGCTCTATCCACTGAGCCAAACCGGTTTCGGCTTGAGTTCTTATTTGAAATCAGCATGATACCACCAAAAAGGGTTAAAAATTGAAACTATATCAGTTATCTGGGCCAGACTAGCTGCAAAAGAAAATAAAGTCAGGAATGTCTAATGTATTTGATAAGAATTATTTCTATTTAGTTTAAAGACCTATTTTTAATTTTGTGTATATATTTTATATTTTGTTCCTCATAACAAATAATATCATACAATTGGTATTAGATGAGGAAACTATGATTCAGAAAAGTGACACTCAAAAGGATAAAGAGAAGAAAGGAAAGGGAGAGAAACACATTGATGAAGGTTGTCAAGGTTAATATTACTTAATCTCAATGGAGCTAAAAGATGTATCTGTCTTTCTGGTTCCAAAGCTTTTACTTTTAAAATCTATGGAACACCTAGATTTGTCATCCAAAAATGGTATTATCAAGGGTATAATTTAAATGAATATTTTAAAATATAAGATTAATTATGTTAAACATTTTAATCACAATGGAGAGGGCAAAAGAAAAAAAGAAGGCCAAGGGAGGGGGGAAAGAGCCACTTAATTCCATGGAACTTAAGATAAACGTGACTGTTGTTTTTTTAACCACAATGTTTTCCCAGTCCATCTCTTTATAAAGATTGTGAGGGGTCAACATTGGTAGCCTGGGCTTTTTTTTCACTAATTCTATAACAGTCATTTCATACGACCCCAGGGAAACAGGAGCCCTTATAAAAGTCTGAGAATTTATTTTTCTTAAAGTAATTAGACCTTAGATTATCACAAAAAAGAATGTTAAGTGGGTTAAAAAACATGTGTAGTTAAAATCTTAAGTGGAAAAAGAGGAAATAATTTTATGATTACTATGACATCAGAATAACAGAATACTTACACATAATTCTAATTGTAGTAATTTTTTAATATGCAGTTATTTCTCTTGTTTCCCTGTCTTTGGCTACTTCAGATAGACCTGAAACTAAATATATTTCTAATAAGGGAAAAATGTATTTAAAAATGAAGTTAATTAGTATTTCAATAGTATGCTAATATTAACCTTGACAACCCATGTTTCTCTCCTTCATCAATGTGTTTCTCTCTCTCCTTTTCCTTTCTTCTCACTCTAAAATCAATAAAAACATATTTTAAATTTTTAATTTTCAAGTAAATCTGGGCCAATCATAACAAAGCTCAGGGCAACATTAAATACTGTAGAAGCCAATTTTAAAAAAAGAAAAATAATGGACATTCTCATGATTACATTTTATAAAAATTTCTACTTCTGATATACAAATATAATACATCTCAAATACAGATCAATACACTAATATCTATTAACTTCTATATATTAATTTTTAACAGTTTATCAACTTAGCAGCTAGTACTTAATAGGGAAAAGGCTTAGCTAATATCAGAGAAAATGAGATTAGGAGTAAATAATCAGTAAAAATGCAAATTTAAAGAATCACATATTTACATGTGTAGAAAAATGTTCATGCATGTTAATAAGAGAAAATTATGTTTTAAATAAGTATGAAATTTCTAAAAATAAATATCAATCACCTTTGCTATATGAACATATCTTGGGAAACTATCATTTTAAAGTAATTTCTTCTGTACTTTCAGCTGACTATTAACAGAAGAGGAGATATTAATTTTTTTTTGCCTTTTTTTCTGCTGGATAAGCAGATAAAGGTTCTTGAAAGGCTAGGTGAGGAAGACCCAAGATGGCAGAGAAGGTGGAAGTTGGACTCACCTTCTACCATGACCACATCAAAATTACAACTAAAGTATAGAAAAATCAACCTGTATGAACATCTGAGGACTAGCTGAACAGAATACATAAACTCAGAGAGAACTTATACAAAGAAGAAGTAAGCATAAAAAAGTATAGAAACCGTAAAAAAAAAGAATAAAAATACAATAACAAAAGTGAAGAATACACTTGAAGGAATCAACAGTGGGGATCAAATCAGCAATTTGGAAGACAAGGTAGCAGAAAACAATCAGAACAGGGGGAAAAAAGAATTTAAAACAATGAGATAGATTAAGGAACTTGAGGGAAAACATCAAGCATAACATCTGTATCACAGAAGGAGGGGAGAGCATGCAAGAGACTGAGAAACTATTTGAAGAAATAATGACGCCCTAACCGGTTTGGCTCAGTGGATAGAGCATCGGCCTGCGGACTGAAAGGTCCCAGGTTCGATTCCGGTCAAGGGCATGTACCTTGGTTGTGGGCAACATCCCCAGTAGGGGGTGTGCAGGAGGCAGCTGGTCGATGTTTCTCTGTCATCGATGTTTCTAACTCTCTATCCCTCTCTCTTCCTCTCTGTAAAAAAATCAATAAAATACATTTTTAAAAAAAAGAAATAATGACTGAAAACTTCACTAATCTGGAGAAGGAAAAAAATCCCACAAGGACAGAAAGCAGAGAGTCCCAAACAATATGAATCCGAAGAGGCCCAAACCAAGACAACATAATTAAAATCGCTAAGGTTAAAGACAAAGAGAAAATCTTAAAAACAGCAAGAAAAGGACAGATAGTTACCCACAGGGGAGCTCCCATAAAACTGTCAGCTGATTTCTCAGCAGAAACTTTTTAGGCCAAAGGGAATGTCATGAAATATTCAAAGTGATGAAAAGCAAGGACTGACAACCAGGAGGTCTACCCATCATTTAAAATTAAAGCAAAAATAAAGAGCTTCCCAAACAACAAAAAGCCAAAGGAATTAACCACTACCAAACCAGTATTACAAGAAATTTATTTGTTTTAATTATTATTACAAGATATTTTAAAGAGAGTTTTTTAAAGAAGAATAAAAGGAAAAAATTAGGAACATAAATATGAATGAAAAAAATGGCATTAACTAGTACCTATTGATAATCATTTTAAATATAAATGGTTTAATGATCCTATGGTAAATGGTTTAAAGACACAGGGTAGCTGAATAGATTAAAAACAACAACAACAACATGAAACAAGACCTACATATATGCTGTCTACAAGAGACCCACTTCAGATCAGAAGACACACAGAGTGAAAGTAAAGGGATGGAGAAAGGTATTTCATGCAGATGGAAACACAAAAATAGCTATGACAGCAATACTTACATCAGATAAAACAGACTTAAAACAAAGGCAATAAGGGGCAAAGAAGGACATTATATAATGATAAATGTCTTAATCCAACAAGAGGATATAATCCTTATACACATTTATGTACCCAAGAGAGAAGCACCTAAATATAAAAGGCACATTTTGATGGACATAAAGGGAGAGATTGACAGTCACAATGTAATAGTAGGGGGTTTTAACACCCCACTGACATCAAATCAACAAGAAACAGTGACCTTAAATGACACAATAGACCAGACAGATTTAATTGATATTTTCGAATTGCACCCCAAAGCAGGAGAATATATATTCCTTTCAAGTGCACATAGAACATTTTTCAGCAAACACCACATGTCAGGCCACAAAACTAGGTCAATATATTTAAGAAAATTAAAATCATATCTAGCATCTTCTTTGGCCACATTAGTATGTAACCGGAAAGTAATTACATGAAAAAAACTGAAAACACATGGAGGCTAAGTAAAATGTTACTAAACAATAATGGGTTAATAAAGAGATCAAGGAAGAAGTCAAAAGATACCTGGAGACAAATAAAAATAAAAACACAAACACTCAAAATCTATGGGACACAGCAAAAGCAGTCCTAAGAAGGAAATTCATAGCAATACAGGCCTACCCAAAGAAGAAGAAAAACCTGAAATAATCATTCTGCACTTACACCTAAAGAACTAGAGAAAGAATAACAAAGCCCAAAGTAAGAAAAGAAATAATAAAGATCAGAGTGGACATAAAAGAAATAGAGTCTAAAGAAAAACAACAAAAAAGATCAATAAAGCCAAGAGCTGGTTTCTTGAAAGTATAAACAAAATTGATAAGCCTTTAACCATACTCATCAAGAAAAAATGAAAGCATAACCCAAATAAAATCACAAATGCAGTAAAAGAGAAGTAACAACTGACACAACAGAAATACAAAAGATTATAAGAAAATACCACAAACAATAACATTGGCAATCTGAAAGAAATGGATAAATTCTTAAAAAAATAGAAATCTTCCAAGACTGAAATGAAGAAACAGAAAAACTGAACAGACCCAACTATAACCAACAAAATCAGAGCAACCATAAAAAAAACTCCCAACAAACAGAAGTCCTGAACTGGATGGCTTCACAGGTGAATTTCACCAAACATTCAAAGAGGAATTAACACTCACCATTCTCAAAGTATTCCAAAAATTCAAGGGGAGAGAATATTCCCAACCTCATTTTATGAGGCCAGCATTATCCTGATTTCAAAACCCGATAAAAACACTACAAAGAAAGAAAATTATAGGCCTATATCCCTGATGAACATAGATGCAAAAACCCTCAACAAAATACTAGCAAACTGAATTCAGCAATACATTAAAAAGATAATACACTATACCACATTCAAGTGGGATTCATTCCTGGGATTCAAATGTTGATCCAGTATCTACAAATCAATTAGAGTGATACACCACATGAAAAAAAAAAGGATAAAAATTACTAGTATATGATCATATCAATAGATGCAGAAAAAAGCATTTGAGAAAATCCAGCACCCTCTTATGATAAAAAACTCTCAGCAAAATGGAAATAAAAGGAACATAATTCAACATGATAAAGACCATAGATGAAAAACTCACAGTTAACTCATATTCAATGGGGAAAAAGTAAAAGCATTTCCCTTAAGATCAGGAAAAAAAGAGGGATGTCCACTTTCACCACTCTTATTTAAAGTACTATTGGAAGTCCCAGCCACAGCAATCAGTCAAGAGGAAGAAATAAAAGGCATCCAAATTGTGGGTGGGGGTGGGGGGAGGTAAAACTGTCATTATTTGCAGACAATATGATATGACATAGAGAGAACCCTATGCCTGGCCTGTGTGGCTCAGTGGTTGAGCGTCAACCCACGAACCAGGAGGTCAAGGTTCGATTCCCGGTAAGGGTACTTGCCCAGGTTGCAGGCTGGATCCCAAGTTGGGGGCATGCAGGAGGCAGCCAATCGATGATTCTCTCTCATCATCAATGTTTCTCTCTTTCTCCCCCTCCTTTCCTTTCTCTGAAATCAACAAAAACACATATTATAAAAAAAGAGAATTCTAAAGGTCCCACCGAAATACTACTAGAACTGATAAAGGAATTCAGTGAAATTCAGGAAACTAATACTATATAAAGAGAACCCTAAAAGTTCCAAGAAAATAATACAAGAACTGATAAAGGAATTCTGTATAGAGAGAAACCTAAAGGTTCCACCAAAATATACTAGAACAGATAAAGGAATTCAGCAGGATACAAAATAAACATTCGAAAATCAGCACCATGCTTATACACCATTAATAAGCTATCAGAAAGAGAAACTAAGCAAACCTTCTCATTAACAATTGTACAAACAAAAATTAAATACCTGGAAATAAATTTAACCAAGGAAGTAAAAGACCTGTACTCAGAATGACAAGACATTAAATAAATAAATTAAAGAAGGTAACAATAAATGGAAGCATATACCATGCTCATGGATAAAAATAATTATCATTAATATGTCCATACTACCCAAAGCAATCTATAGATTCAATGCAATTCCTATCAAAATACCAATAGCATTTTTTTCACAGAGCTAAAACAAATAATCTAAAAATTTATATGAAGCCACAAAAGGCCCCAAATAGCCACAGCAATCTTGAGAAAGAAGAACAAAGTGGAAGGTATTCTGTTACCCGATATCAAACTATACTAGAAGGCTATAGTAATAAAAACAAAGTATGGTACTGGCATAAAAACAGACACATAGAGCACTGCAACCCAATAGAGGGCCCAGAAATAAGCCCGTGCCTATATGATCATTTAATGTATGATAAAGAAGATAAGAACATACAATGGGGTAAAGACAGTCTATTCAATAAATGAGGTTGGAAAAATTGGACAGACACATGCAAAAAAACTGAAATTAGACCACCTTCTTACACCATATACAAGAAAAACTCAAAATGTATTAAATACTTAAATGTAAGACCTGAAACCATAAAACTCCTAAAAGAAAACGTAGGCAGTAAATCTCTGACATTTCTCTTACTAGTATTTTCCTGATATATCTCCTCATGCAAGAGAAACAAAAGAAAAAATAAACAAATAGGACTATATCAAACTAAAAAGATTTTGCACAGCAAAGGAAAACATTAACAAAGTGAAAATACAACCTACTAAATAGAAAAAGATATTTATGAATGATATATCTGATAAGGATTTAATATCCAACATTTATAAAAAAAAACTCAGATAACTCAACACCAAAAAGAAACAAACACCAAAAATTCAATTAAAAAAATGGGCCAAGGACCTGAACAGACACTTCTTCAAATAGGATATACAGATGGCCAATAGACCTATGAAGAGATGCTCACTATCACTAATCATCAGAGAAATGCAAATCAAAACCACAGTGAGGTATCACCTCACACCAGTCAGAATGGCTCTCATCAGTAAACCAATAAACAATTGTTGGTGAGGATGGAGAGAAAAGGGAACCCTTGAGCACTGTTGGTGGGAATGCAGACTGTTGCAGCCACTATGGAAAACAGTATGGCAGCTCCTCAAAAAATTAGAAATGAGACTGCCTTATGAGCCAGGAATTCGACTTCTGGGTATGTACGTGAAGAAACCCAAAACACTAACTCAAATAAATATATGCACCCCTATGTTCATTGCAGTGTTACTTATAATAGCTAGATAGGGAAGCAACCCAAGTATCCACCAATAAATGAGTGAATAAAAAAGTGGCAGTACATACATATACAATGGAATATTACTCGGCCATAAAAATGAAATCTTAGCATTTACAACAGCATGAATGGACCTAGAAATGTATTATGCTCAGTGAAATAAGTCAGACAAAGAAAGACAAATACCATATGATGCACTTGTACATGGACTCTAAAGAACAAAATAAATGAACAAACAAAATAGAAAAAGACTCATACTTGTGGAGAATAGAATGATGCTTGCCAGAGGGAGTGGGGTTGGGATACTGGGTGGAAACGGTGAAGAGATTAAGAAGTGCAAATGGGTCGTTACAAAATAGTCATGGGGGTGTAAAGTACAGCATGGGGAACATCAGCAATAACTGCAATGACTGTGTATGGTGTCAGGTGGGCACTTGAAATAATGGGGGGGGACACTTTGCAAAATATATAATCATCGAATCACTATGCTGTCCATCTGACGCTAATACAAAATAAAATTGAATAAAAACTGTAAATGAAAATATTTGAAAAAGCAGTTAAGATTATAAAAAGAAAGGCTATGCAACAAATACTTGAGTATAAAGCATTTTGCATCCCTTGAAAATCTTAACATTGAATTAAATAATGTCGTTACTCATTTAACAGTCTTAAATGCACAACTCAGAAACTTCTACTGCCAGGCAGTGAAAGATAGCCAATCAGCAGAGGGGTAAGATCAATGGGAAGATTCAGGAAAAGCTTTGAATTCAGAAACATCCATGTGCTGAAATGACATTATCGCATCAACTGAGCAATATAAGAAAGAGAAGCAACTCTGATCTTAGCCAGATTGGATCCCAACAGGGCATTCTCAGAGCCATGAAAGGATCATTTATACCAAACACATCTACTGGACACATATTAGTGATTAACAAATATTACCAACTAGTAATTATGACCAGATACATGCTCTTATTGGCAGAAATCATATAATCTATCCATGAGTCCTAAACAATGCTGACATTCAGACTATTTATATGTCAGGTTGATTAAAACTCATCGGGAAAACTGTATTTTTCTATCAAATGACCAGATATGGGGCTAGGATATACCTCTTTAAACCAAAGTTGTTAACTTGAAACCTCAAAAATAAGTATCTACTCCAAGCTCAACTGGGAATGAGCTGAAAACCTACAGGCACAACCAAAACATGGCGGGCCTCTGACCACAGCAGAAAACAGCCTCTTGCTAGAACCACTGCACACACCACAGCACAGAGTACGGTGCTGGGAGGACTGTGGGGACTGCACAACCGGCCGCAGGAAGTATCTCAACATCGTTGAAAATGTAACAGCAAAAGAGATTTTAAAATCCTGTTCCATGGCTTCCAAATAACAGAATTTCAAGAGCAAAAGTAATTTTATTATATCCTTGTGATTGGAGAAAAGAAATATGCACAATCCATAGATTTATATGACATCTTTCACATGCTTGTTTTCATTATGCAAGACCAGAAACTTATTTCTCCTTTAAATTAATTTTCAACCGTCACATGAATGTGAACACCACCACTCATTCACTAATTAATCTCTAGAGCAAATATAACTTGATGCCATCCTTGGAAAGTATTCAGATTATTCTAAAACACTGTGAGTAGAGATATGAGGTCCTCCACACCATTACTGCAAACCATGAAAGCTTATTGTAAAACTCAAAGAAAGTAAGCCAACTGATAAAGTAAAACCAGATGATATCTTCAAAATATTTCAAAACTTCTCCTCTTTGCTGGTGGTCTCATGATATATAGCAGGGGTCCTCAAACTACGGCCCGCGGGCCACATGCAAATACAAATATTGTATTTATTCCCATTTTGGTTTTTTTACTTCAAAATAAGATATGTGCAGTGTGCATAGGAATTTGTTCATAGTTTTTTTTTTTTTAAACTATAGTCCGGCCCTCCAATGGTCTGAGGGACAGTGAACTGGCCCCCTGTTTAAAAAGTTTGAGGACCCCTGATATATAGTCTGAGAAATTTTCTCTAGTTTCCCAAAGAACAAGAAAGAAGGAGAAAAAAAATGTTTATCACATTTCCTTATTATATAAACTCCAAGTTGCAATACACAGAACCGCAAACATTGTAAGACTGTAAATTTCCTCTGCCATCAGCCCCAAACATTGTAAGACTGTAAGTTTCCTCTGCCACCCAGGCAAACAACTGCACTTAAGAAAAAAAGTGCACTGATTCCTCAGTAATCCGTCCTTGTCAAAACCTGCCTCTCAGCTGTTGTATTGCATATCTAATCCAGTTTTTCTTTTTGCACTTACCATTCCTAGAGAGAAAGTTTTCCTAATTATAATAGATGCCTATACAACTTCCAAAAGAGATGTTGATGTTGCTATTTTAATATAATATCCCATGGTATCTTGCATAAAGGAATTAAATTAAGCTGTTTAAAATGAATGAATGCTCAGAGTAGCAGCTAGTATTATTGGGGATTAGAATCCTAAATACAAGACACAATAAAGTTTCTAATATAGTTCTGCCCTCAAGATTTGTTTGTTCTTTTAAATTTCTTTCTGTCTAATGTTTGATCAAACCAGATTGGGCTTTCTGACTTGGAAAACAATATTATCATTTTTTAACTCAAAACTTTTAATGTTTGATCTTCACCTCACTTTTAGTAAGCACATAATATGCATGTTCCTGCTAGATCCTCCTGGTTGGTAATATTTTTAAATTACAAATAAATTTAACACTATTATTCAAAGCTAAAGATATTTCAACACCCATTTGCATAACAGTGGGTCTCACACTTTGTATTAGTCATCTTTTTATATAAAGTTATACATATATAAATAGTCCTCTACAGCCAACCACTTTTCAATAATTATATGACTTGAAACATATCAGATTTTTCTGTAATCCCTGAACTTAAATGTTGTCTTCTTTTAAATCCACTAAAATCATAATAGGTGTGTATGCATACTAAAGATAAAACTAAAATATACTACATGTCTTTTTGAAAATCTGCTACATCTGTAAAATTACCTGAAACCTTATTATCACAGCAGGACATAAACATATTTTCTTTTCCCCTTCTGTGTTTTATAAGGTCAAACACCTGTGATTTGATTTTGCATGAGATAGTGCTGTAATATACTTTATAGCTTACTCTAGCAGCTTAGCTCTCTTGTTGAAGAATTAAAAATTTTAAAAGTATCTGCTATGATCTAAAACATACAACTCTATTCTCAAATATATCTTCTAACATAGCTAACCATCCCTGAATAGATGCCAGATTTGAAGATATTTCTTAGGTTTCTCTTTCTGGTGGCATAGAACTCAATGTTCAGAGAGTCCCTCCTTGTGGAGAACACATAAAAATGCTAGATAAACAATAAAAATATCTGTTAATCAATGTATTAATTGAGAAAAAAAGTAAACATCCCCAAGTCTAGAAACTGCATGAAAGCAGGAATCCAGAAGGATGAACAAGCGCTGAGGACGGCATTCACCCTGCATGTATCAGATGAACGCTCTGATGAACCAGGACTTGGCCTTTCCATAGACTTGGCTTCAAATAGTAGGTTGGGTTGCGGAAACCACATAAATGCTAGACCCCTGAAAGGAAACAGCCTGAACAGATGAACTAAAAACAAACAAAAGGAGAAGGTGGATATTGTCTGCTCAACATATTTGGACAAACAGAAAAAAAATTCCCTGGAAATTCCTTTACATAAATCACCTTCACAAAGTTTGAGGCAATACAACACCTGTCACCCAAAGAGTCTCAAATCAAAAATATGTTTTAAATTAAACTGAGGCAGGTATGGGGGGGGGGAGATACTGAGAACATTATTTACATAACGTTGTGCAAATACATTTGAAACTCTAGTTCCGTGGTAGGCAAACTGTGGCGCGCGAGCCACATGCGGCTCTTTGGCCCCTTGAGCGTGGCTCTTCCTAAGCCTTAGGAGTTGCTAATTAAGTTAATAACAATGTACCTACCTATATAGTTTAAAAAATTTGGCTCTCAAAAGAAAGTTCAATCGTACGGTTGATATTTGGCTCTGTTGACTAATGAGCTTGCCAACCACTGCTAGTTGAACTAAACAAAATCCGGGGGGGGGGGGGGGAAGGGGATGGAAATGTTTAGCAAAATTGATCCAAAAATTAACCAGAATGTTTCCAAAATCATAAAAGAAGTTAAATCAATAGAAACATATATACCTTCTCATACACAAAACATCATGCTTAGTCATTCTACCAAATGACTAAGTATACAGGTACATTCTACCAAATATGTATGGGAAGTGGTACTCTAATCTTTTATAAAATCTTTCAGGAAACAAAAAAAAAAGAAGTGATACTCTCAAACTGATTCTATGATGCTAATTGATTCTAAAACGAGAAAATGACAGCACAATATTGGAACCGCCAACCTCACACAGGACCATGGGGGAAAAACAAATTTAGACGAATATAAAAAATGAAAATGCATTATAACTAACTCCTCCGCCTATTCCAGGGATGCAAAGCAACTTCAACATTAGAAAATATGTTAGTATAAATTATCAAATTAACAGATGGAGTGTAAAAATACATGTCATTATCAATACAAATTCAGAAAAAAAATTAAACTAGAAATAAATCTCTACAGATCAAAATTATCTACAGAAAACCTATAAAATGCACAGTTAATAGTGAAATATTAAAAATTCTTTTTAAAATAAGAATGAGACAAAAACCTGTTGTCATCGCTTCTGTTTAACACCATAATGAGGTTCTAACATCAAGTAAGAGAAATGAATTGAAAGAAACAAAACTGAAATAAGAAAAAGTATGAGGGCAGGACTTCAAAGATACTGGTAATACTCAAGTTGCAAAATGGGTATTTGTTTTAGCAATATTCTTTAAATAGTACAAATATAAAGTGTATATGTGTACATGTATCTCAATGAACAATGTATTTCATAAATATTTAATAGAATGTTAGAAAACTTAAGAATCAAACACAATAGCTAATATGGATATGAAATTAATTTAAATTTATACTTTTTAAAAATTATATGCTAGTTTCAATTCCTTTAAAATATAACTGATAAATTTATTCAATCTAAGACAACACTAATTTTAGATTTGAGAGTTTTACAAAGCCTGTTAAGGTGCTAAAAGTTGGTTATGGATAACCTCAAAGAGATTATTATCACCTGCTTCACTGATAATACACCACCATAGGGCCATTTTAATAGAGTCTGTTGTGATCTGGTTTTCAGTTGTTTTTTTGTTTTTGTTTTTGTTTTTTGTTTTATAATACAACCTACTCACAGTCATTAGAACTGATAGAAAAAGAAAAGAATTGTGTGCCACTCCATTCTTAGTGGCAAGAAAACCATATACTTTTGAACTTCTGTGAATACTCCATTTCAACTGAAAAATAATTACAATTGATATCTTCAAGAATCAAATGTTTAAAAGGAGCCTTAATTTAACAATTCAGCAAATTTACTTTTTAAACTATTTTAGTCTAGATTGAGTAAATGACACATTTTCATTTTATTCTTGTCAGCCCTATTATTTTCTATTTCTTTTTTTAACTCAAAAGAAATGAAAAGAAGCAACACAGAATTTCTTTACTGTACAGAAGTCTGATTTAACTTTGTACTATTTCTCTCTCAACCAGCCTTTACTGGTGCTATTAGCTGCCACATCTCCTACCACATCTCTGTTAAAAATGAAAATCTGTATCTTACAACTCTTTGATTAGGCCAGTCAGTCTTAACAATATACTATACTGATTCCCTTCCTGACTTAACTGTTAAGTTTTATTCATTATAAAAATCTGAACCTCTTTTGAAAAATGTTCATCTTACTTTAGAAGTAACATAACATTATCAACAAAATAAAATAATAAAATTTAATACTTCATTTCAAAGCTAGCTGGTTAATCACAATTCACCGTAGAAGATATTCAATTAAAGGTAAACAAAAACTTAGACTATAAAATCCACAGTGAATTAGTCAAGTTTCACATGACTTAGAGGTTTAGATTTCACTTGAATTATGAGTTGTTTCCTGAATAAAATTATATTCCATCAACATACTTGTTTCTGGAAATCTGAAACGATGAGAAATTGAAATGGGAGTATCAATTTTACAGAAATCCAGGATGAAAGAAAAATGGTCTAAACTTGCATAACTGAAACAATTATTTGTCTCTTTCTTTTTTAATCTAAATATTTGTTATTTGTATTAGGATGGGATGAATATAAAATGCATAATCACTTTTAGAGTTTCAAATATGTGCATACATATGTTACTCAAGCATTTCACATACTTACATTAAAAACAGACATTAAAAATAAACATTAGTTTCTTAATAAAATTTTCTTGCATTGACCCTGCTTAATTTTTCCTAATTATTTTTAAGATATTTTTTCACACCATTAAAAATCATAGCTATATGTTCCTTAAAGCAAACTGATATAGAGTTAATAAACTATTCTAAAGAACTGATTTGATTTTTAATCTAACTTTAAAAATGCAAATGTCTTTTAGCATACCAGATATGCTACCTATATGCTATCATTCTCTTTTATGTTTATGTGCTCACTGATCTGTTTATCTATAATAACTTTGTTAGTCTGTGCATATGACCTTAATCAGTAAGAATGTCAGCAAGTCATTGGTTGCAGGGAAGATAAGCGAGGAGTTTGAGATGCTGGCAAATCACCCACGTGGAGAAGTTCCACACAGAGATGAGGTCATGGGGAAAATACCTTCGAAATTCAATGACCCATTTATTGACCCATGTTATTTACCAGATAGTGTTGTTAATTCTACACAGAAAGGAAAATAAAGGCTGTCTTTGGACAGAATCTTGATGAATCAATCTAGAGAGGAGACAAAACTGCAGAAGAGAGAGCTGTGAAAAATGAAAAGATAGTGAAAATTGTGTAGTGTCTGAAAAGCCATAGAAGCAGAAACCAATTTTGCCAAATTCTACAGAGCCAAAGACACATGGGGATTTAGATGGAGCCAAGAAGAAAGGTGATCATACATTTAGCCACTTTGTAATGAATTTAAAAATGCTTTTTTCAAGCAAATATTAATCAATATGGTTTATAAAATGTTGGTTTAAACAGAAAAAAGGCCATTTAAATATTATGTGGCTTGCTCATTAAAGCAGTCATGAGAGAAAATTTCCTCTTTCCTAAGCACAAAAATGCAAAGAGTCATTGTGAAATCAGCAAACTGCAGTAATCAACCATGTCTAGTATTTTCCTGACATTATCAACCACATAATGAGATGAGACTTGTGGTTTACATAGTCCAAATCAGCTATCATTTCTCTGCTATCCCAATTTAAACCATAAATTAGCGGCACAGTCACTAAGACAGGCTTTACCCATCGTCATTTGCATCCAATCAGTTAATGACTGACAGCTGTCTATAGTACCGATTACTGAAAGCAGCAGCTTCATGTATAATGCTTCGTGAGGCTTAAAATCATATTCAGTTAAAGCACGTGGTAGACTGAAGAACTCCAAAATTTGCAAAGGCTTTCAAAGGAAGGGGAAAAAAAAACTAACAATGAAATAACTATATTCTCAGACAACCTGAGGAAAGACTGGCTTTAAAGGGTTTCTAATCTTTTGCCAGGCTCAAATAACATAATAAAGTAAAAAAATTTGCCTTTAGGAAGATTACTGCCAATCTCATAATTGCTAAGGAATGAACGCTAGACAGAATTATTATCAATAGAAAAATTATTATAAATAGGTTTAAAAAAAAAAGAAGAAACCTGGATTGAAAGAGTTTTGCCTTGTATCAGAAAGGAAGCATATGTCACAGAGGCAGCCATGGAATCCGCTCCCAATTCTATCCCTCCTGTTATAAAGCACACCTCAGTGCACAGGAGAGCAACAGCCTAATATTTTACATGTTTGCCTTCTTTATGTATGTACACCTTATCTCTAAACAGATTATAAATCCTCTTTAAAGAGAAGGATGATGACTTTAACATTTATTATTCAGTGTATTCATTACTGAATGCCTTTTCTCCACCAGGCACTGTCCTAATTGCTACATACATGGCATTTTAAAAATGCAAAAATCTCTGCCTTCGTGTGTCTTACATTCTAGTGTATGCTGGACATATATTCAGACAACAAACACATACACATGGACGAGGTAGTATGTCAAAGAGTAATAATAAGTGTTATAAAAAAAAAAGCATGGGAATAGGTAGGGAATGCTGGGAAAGGCAGGTAGTTGCAATTTTAAAATTGTTAGGAATTTAATTGGCTACCCTTTCCTAACAAGAAGTGTTTCCTAGGAAGGGGTAGCCAATTTTAAATGCAGCAATTTACTTATAATGTAACATTTGACCACAGTCCTCAAGATGGTGAGGGAGACCAAGGAGAGAATATCCCAGGAAACACATTCCAGGAAGAAGCAATGACAGGTGCAAAAGCTCTGAGGCAGGCGCTCACGTGGCATACAGGAGGCACATGAAAGGGGCCAAGGACTGGATGATAGAAGTATAGGGTCCAGTCTGGGATGATGTGCTTTGACTCTGAGACAAATGGGGACTCAGTGGAGGACCAGAGGCCGTTAGTACCAGAGTCTGACTTGAATTACAAAGGGATAGCTAGCTACATACATACATACATACATAAATAAATAATAAATAAATAAATAATAAATAAATAAATAAATAAAGAAGTCATCACTCCCATCCTCTCACCAAGAAAAAGCTAAATAAATAAATAAATAAATAAAACCAATGCCATAAATAAATAATAAATAAATAAATAATAAATAAATAAATAAATAAATAAATAATAAATAATAAATAAATAAATAACACAGCAGAGATGCAAATACCTGGAGTAGAAGCCGTGGGAGATGGAAATTGATGGGAACAATGAACTTGTAATTGTGAGGAGTTGCTAGCGGCTGAATGTGAGAGGGAGAAACTCACGGGGCCACAGCAGACTTAGGGGCCTCTACACTTCTGTGAGTTTAGCCTTCATGGACACCACCAGGTTCTCATGTAAAGAGCTAAGATGCCCTCCTGGCTCCTGAGGAGGGAGCATAAGAATAAACTTTTTGAAATACAATAGTTCCCCCTTATCCACAGGATAAGTTCCAAGACCCCAGTGGAGACCTGGCACCATGGATAATACCAATCCCTACACAGCCATGTGTCACTAACAATAAGAAACACTGTGAGAAATGCAGCGTTAGGCGATTCCATCTTGTGAGAAGAACACCGAGCTCACTTACACAAGCCTAGACCATACTTTATGTGACCGGCAGTGTAAGAGGTTTATTTACACCAGCAACACCATCAGTTTACACCAGTTTACACCATCACCACTAACACATGAATAATGTCTTGCACTAGGACTTAATGTCAGCTACTCCCTCTCTAGCAATAGGAAGGTTTCAGCCAAGGTATAATCTTTTAAGTCACTGGTCTATATGTAGTCTGTCATTTAGAGAAAGCTCATTATGTGGTGCATGACTACACATACTATGTTTTTTCCTATACGTTCATATCTATGATAAAATTTAATTTATAAATTAGGCACAGTAAGAGATTAAGAACAATAACTAATAATAAAATAGAACAATTATAACAATGTATTGCAATAAAAATTGTGAGCATGGGGTGTCTCTGTCTCTCTCTCTTTCTCTCTCTGTCTCCTTATTGGGAGGAATCCAGAGAAAAGCCCACGCAGACATGGGGAGAAGGTGCAAATTCCACAGACAGTGGCACAGTGGGGAACTGATTTTTTTTTTCCTCATCAACATTATAACCAAATGCCATTACTCAAGGACATGCTGTTAAGCGTGGATACAGTGGACAAAGGAATGATTCACATCCCAGGCAGCTTGGAGCAGGAGGCATGAGATTCCATCCCACTACTTGGAATGGCAAGCAATTCAAAACTTAAGAATTGTTTATTTCTGGAGTTTTCTACATAATATTCTCAGATCAAGGTGAACCATGGGTAACTGAAAACATATAAAACGAAGCCTAGGATAAGGAGGGACTACTGTATGCCCTTATCTGTCTCCACAACAAAAGTCTATTCTTCAGGGGAAAGACCTTGCTGAGCAGCATTCCTCACAGTCCAGACCCATCTAGCCTTCCTCTCTCAACTGGAGGGGGAGATAGAGAAAACTAATAAACATGCAGCAAGGTCAGAGCAGGAGACACAAAAATGTAACTATGAAACCATACAACACTCCCCTCCCTTTACCAACAGGCCTCCAGTATAATAACAGGGGATTACAGCAAAAAGAGATGCAAAACACAGACTCAGTTCTTAGAGAAGCCCACAGACAACAGGAGAGACAACAGTAAGGACACCAGATAAATGTGATGCCTCTGATAACAGCCCAACTCCTAGCCAGACTGAAATTAAACCTCACCCTACGCCCATTTACCTCAGTTCCTATTACCCACACATCAGGTCACTTTTAATAAAACATCCCACAGCATGCTAACTAACGACAAGAAAACAGGCAGGGAGATCAGGACACACACTTCAAATGATAATCCGATGAAAAATGAAGTTGGCTCGGGCCATGGTAGCAGTGGAAGTGGTGAAAAGTGGTCAAGATCTGGAGGGATTCTGAAGACAGCAGAGATGAATTGCTAATGAAATGGAGGTAGGATGTGAAAGACAAAGTGGAGGTAGGGATGACTCCAAGGTGTGGACCACGCTGCAGGGAAAATGGAGCTGCCATCAACTGAGATAGTAAAGGCTTCAAGTAAAACAGTTGGCTGGAGTAAGGGTTCAGGAATCCAAAATTTTGGAGGAGGTGGTTAATCCTCACCTGAGGATATTATTCTATTGATTTTTAGAGATAGTGGAAGGAAGGGAGAGAGGCAGAGAGAGAAACATCAATGTGAGAGAGAGACATCCATTGATTGCTTCCTGCATTCCCTGACCAGGGCTGGGGATCCAGCTTGCAACCGAAGTTCGTGCCCTTGACCAGAATCGAACCTGGGACCCTTCAGCACACAGGACGATGCTCTATCCGCTGAACCAAACCAGCTAGGTCAGGAATTCAATTTTTAATGTCTCAAATGATATCATAAATACTGGCCAGTTGTGTATTCATTTAACTAATAGTATTCGGAGTGCTTAATACTATAACAAAAAGACATAAAACTATATTGGAAACCAATAAAATGCTTAATAATTATTTTACCAACTAAATGGATAAATGAACAAATGATCAAATATTTTAACCATGTCACCAAAATAACTTCACCAGAATCATAATCATCACTGTCAACAGTAATAGCAGGTAAGGCTGGAAAACATCTAGGAGTTTTCAGCCAAGTCCAGGACGGAGCCTGTTACAGACACTCCTGCCCCTCCTTTTTTTTTCAGAGTAAGACAATGTGCCTGGGTACTTGCCCTCCCAAAATACAGATACCATTCCCCAGCCCTCTCTGCAGCTAGGTGAGGCCAATAGTCTGTGAGCAAAACATGGGGTGTACAATCTCTGAGGTCTGCTCATAAAGACAAAGGGCATACCCACCATTTGCCCTTTCTCTCCCTCTTCCTGTCAGCTGAAGTGCTGATGTGACAATGAGCCAGTTTGGACCACATGGACAGGGTGACACTACTGAGATGGCAAGGCAACAAAAGAGAAGGGGCTGGGACCCTGAAAATCCATGGCGCCATCTTATCAGCGCTGGGCTGCACTTACTTAGATTGTTGCATGAAAGAATGAGGCTTCTATCTTAGTCAAGCCACTGTTATCATGGCTCCTTGTTACAGGAACTGAAAACTGAACCAATAAATTTAACTCCTCAGAACAATCCTGGGATGCAAATAATGTGCTGATATTTTTCTTATAATTCCTTATTATGTTTCTGTTTTAAACAGCAGGAAAATAAGCTGGTAGCACAGCCTTGTTTTATATATTTACATCTACCAGTGAAGAAAAATGAAAAGTATTCTGTAAGAACTGATTACAATGATTTTTACAGCAAGATGTAGGTTCAGGCATCCAATAAACTATAGTACTCACTACCTAAAAAAGCCACAGGGTGAAGATTTTTTCCATGAGAATAGGCTATGCACTGATTTCACTCTTATGTGGGATCTAATAAACAAAATGAACTAATAAGCAAAACAGAGCCAGACTCATAGATAGAGAGCAGGCAGACAGCTGTCAGGGTGGAGTTGGTGGGGGTGGAAGGATTGAGAGAAAAAAAGAGAAATAATCGAAAAAATAAATAAAAATAAAGTTTCTAGTCACCTTAAAATTCCTGCAATCTATTAAACAGTATAAGTACCAACAATTAGTTCCTTGGCTTCCAGACATGTGTTGCTCATTCACAGTAGGGGGCTTACAGGAGGCGGTGATCAATGATTTTCTCTCATCACTGATGTTTCTATTTCTCTCTTCCTTTCCCTTCCTCTTTGAAATCAATCATATATATATATATATATATATATATATATATATATATATATATATAATTTTTAATGCAATACCTGACTATTTAGTCAGGGGCACTGACCTCTTTTCACTCAGACTGTCAAATAAAAAAATGACAACAGCCAACGCAATAGCCATCCGATGTGAATGAATAAAACATATACCCCTTTTTTTTTGTCAGATCAGGAAAATGATATTTTTTGTTGTGTCACAGAATTTTAGCAATTCATTTACGTGTGCCATGACATGAACAAGTTGAAAATCACTGGTCTAGATAATTGTGTATATATCCTTATATACATCAGCAGGGCACTCCATACAATTGGAACGGTTTTGTACTTTTAATATTTAAATACTGGTACAGAATTGTGTTAGGAAAAGTAGACGACCAGTTCAAATGCAAGCAAACATACTTTAAAGCAGTGGTTCTCAACCTTCCTAATGCCGCAACCCTTTAATACAGTTCCTCATGTTGTGGTGACCCCCAATTTCATTGTTACAAATTGAACATAATTAAAGCATAGTGATTAATCACAAAAACAATATGTAATTATATATGTGTTTTCCGATGGTCTTAGGCGACCCCTGTGAAAGGGTCATTCGACCCCCAAAGGGGTCGCGACACACAGGTTGAGAACCGCTGCCAAAGGATACATAACTAAAAAATGGATTATGAAGAACAAGAGTATTTGGCACTATTTACTATATTTCTGCACTTAAAATGTAAACTTATTTTCATTCAGTTGTTTTCAAGCTTCCATAACCATTTAATTGACTAAAACCAGAGAAATCCTTTGTAACAGCTTTTGACTATTCACTTACAGATCCTGAGGTTTGCTAAAATAACTTTCTAAATCAAAACCAATAAAAAAAAATATGATCAATCTTTACATGGTACAGTGAAAAGTTTATTTCCCCAAGTGACTTAAGAACTCAAATAAGAATGTGCTCACTACTTGGCAGCACCCCAGTTATTTGGCCTCTGCAATGCTAAGGATAACTCACGCTTGCATGCGTAAGCACTGACACCTACAGACACAGTTCCGAGGTTCAGAGGGAGACTTACCTCCAAATCTGCTAAGTGTGTCAGTGTCATTCTTGTGGTGTTTGCTCAGGTGATGCTTACAAAACAGAAGAGCGCAAGTGTACTGAACTGTTTTAACCTGACTTTTATTACACGCTGAAAGAGGTGACGTCCATCAGTACTTTAAAATTTTTCTAAAATCTTATGGTAGTCGATATTTTTACATAACAAGAGTTCTAATTCCTCTGGACCAGTGGTTCTCAACCTTGGCTGCACATTAGAATCACCTGGGAATCATCCTCCGGAAATTCTGTGTCTTTGTTATGGGGTGGGGCCACAACATTAGTAACAAAGAAACAGAATTTCCGAAGGATGAGGCCCAGAAATCAGGATTTTAAAAAGATTCCCAGGTGATTCTAATGTGCAGCCAAGGTTTAGAACCACTGCTCTGGACAAATGTAGCCAAGGGCTTGGAAAAATACTTCCCTATTCCAAATATGGAACACTGATATGTCTCTAAAGTGCACTGCTCAACTCTTAAAAGATAAAAAAAATGGGCATTGCATAAAAGGACCTCTTCATCCTTAATGCTGTGTTTTAAGGCAAGAAGCATAGATATAAGAAGGCAGAAAGAGTAAACTGTCTAGGTAAAAGCATAAAATAAATTATTACCTTTAGCTGGGTTTACTTTTATCCCTGACCTATACAGCATTTCCTCGTTCTGCCAGTCTCCATTCCTGATTGCAGTCTTGAGTCCATAGAAAACAATTAATGTAGCTGTAGCATAAAAAATCAAGCTCTTGAGAAACCGCTTCTGGACTCTGACATAAAGGGCTCTGGCACCCACTGTAATGAGGAGGCAGAAGCCCATGCTAGGAATATACAATACTCGCTCTGCAATTACAAAGCCGACATAGAAAAACAGGTTCGTGGCAGGAACAAAGGGTATGATTAACAAAGATAAAGACAGTACAACAATGTTCTCTGTAGAAGGAAGTGGTGTTGTCTGTGGTACATTATTTTTAATGCCATTTTCTACTTTGGATGCAAAGCTGGGCTTAATCTCTGAGTTCCGGTACTCCACATCTGAATGGCAGCTATGTCCATTTGCATTCTGCTTGCCATTTGTTACAAATTTCCCATAGTATTCGCTTTCCACGCTTGGGCTCTTTAAACCACAGTAGGCAAGAAGGAGGAGTCCAATATAGAAGGCCACAGTGTGTAGGTTTCTCCAGTCACAAATTGTTTTGAGCAGAGGCACGGCATCCATTGACCAATCAAAACTGAGGGTATCAGGGCAGAGTAACAGCCAGAGGTTCTTGGTTGGCAAGTAGAAGAAGGTGAGTGTGCGAGCCAGGAGACTATCAGAATCAGCAGCTGGGTTGTCAGAGTTGGAAAAGCTCGGTGGTTTGTTTCCCATCCAGTATAAACGGGCACCCAAAAGGGAAGTCCCCCAGAGAGTTAACAAACTCATGCTGAGGAAAAGAGACAAATTCTTCCCCTGAAACCAAAAGAGAGGGGGGGAAAAATTAAGATGATCATCAATACAGCATGGTGACACTTCACTTAACATTAGAGATGAAATACATTTTTAAATGGACAGTTAACACAGCATTATGTCTTAAATATATGACTTCACCCACCTCCCTTTTAAACATGTTTAGGAAAATTTTAACCTAAAAAAATTGACTGTGGAATCCTACTTTGTATATAACTTTTGGTGAGTAGTTTTTCTTCTCCTTCCTTTTCTAACGGACCAATAACCAAAGCTTCAATGTCTTGACCTCTACAAAATGAGTTGTATATATTTCCTTCTTGGGATTAGCATCAGGTCAAAATAAGACAACAATATGAAAGTACTTAGCATTCTTAGTAGGCATCTAATAACTGAGTTCTTTCATTTTATAATTCAGATACTGGGGAAAAACAAAGAACAGTCATGACAAAAAAAAAAAAATATGGGGAGAACAGGATTCCATTCAGCTCGAAAGTAGGAATAGCATTTCGCCATGTCTATGCCAGTCCTGACTTCATTGTCTTGAATATCCTTGCAGAATTTATAAACCAGGCTTTCACCTGTACCCCAGGCTGCCACTGGCATCAGTGACATCAACCATTTAACAACACTCCTCACGAATGTGAAGTTTTTCACGTTGATGACCACTTTTTAGGAATACAATGACTTTAAAACAAACTTATTTTATGAGAAATAAAATCGTGAGATGAAGGCAAAAGGACATCCTTATTAATGAGAATATTGTGGCAAACTCTTTCAATATGAATAAGAATTTAGTGACCTCAAACAATCTAAGTCCTGAAATGAAGAAAATATTTGCAAATAATACATTAATATCCAAAATATATACATAATTCATACAACTCAAAGAAAAAAAACAAATACAATTACAAAACTGAATAGACATTTTTCCAAAAAAAGATATAATAGATGGCCAATAGGTACATGAAAAGATGCTCAACATCACTAATCATCAGAGAAATGCAAATCAAAACCACAACCAGATATTACCTCACACATTTCACAACGGCTATTATCAAAAAGATAAGAAATAACAAGTGTTGATGAGGATGTGGAGGAAGGGGAAACCTTATGTACAGTTTGGTGGAAATATAAATTGGTGCACCCACTATGGAAAATAAACACGGAAATATGCCTCATTATAATTGAATTACCATATGATCCAGCAATTCCACTTCTAGTTATTTATCTGAAGAAACTGAAATTACTATGTCAAAAAGATATCTCGCATCCCCATGTTCACTGCAGTATTATTTATAGCAGCCAAAACAAGTGTGAGCAGACCATCTCAAGTGTGTATCGATAGATGAATGAATAAAGAAAATGTAATATATATATATATATGTATATATGTATCAAATGGAATATTACCCAGCTATAAAAATAAGGAAACTCTGCCATTTGCCACAACATGAATATACTTTAAGGGCATCATGCTAAGAGAAATCAGTCAGACAGAGGAAGAAAAATACTGTATTATCTCACAGGCAGAATCTAAACAAAACCCCACAAACTCACATAGTCAGAGAACAAATTGATGGGTGGCAGAGATGGGGGAGGGATGTAAATGGCCAAATGGCAAAGGTGGTCAAAAGGTACAAGTTCCAGTTATAAGATAAATAAGTCTGAGGATGTAATGTATAGTGTGGTGATTACAGTTAACAATGCTGTATTATTGTATATTTGACAGCTGATAATAGAGCAGACCTTAAAAGTTCCCATCACAATAAAAAAATAAAATTTTTGTAACTATGTGTTACAAAACTTGACTTTCTTGTGGTAATCATTTCACAATATAAACATACATCAAATTATTGTTTTGTACACCTAAAACTAATATAATGTCTATTATCAATTATATCTCAATTAAAAAACAATCCACAAAGAGCAATATATCTTGAGCATGCACAATTCCATTATAACCATGCTATATTATAAGCAACTGCTACTACACTGTCCTTCCCAGACACTTCTCATTCACCTCTCTCACTGCTAGAAGCCACATAACTGGTCCTATCTGCTCTATCTCCACTCTGAACCTAATGATCTCAGCAAGATTTATGATTTTAAAATTATTAATATTTCCTAATAACTCCATCTGCATCTCCCTTCACCTCCATAGTCCTTTATTCAATTGTATGTTGAGCATATACACTTAGGTACCTCAATTCAAAATGTCCAATATACAACTTGACTTCCTACCTTCTCCAATGAAACAGTTCCTCTCCAGTCATTACACCTGAGATGATGGTAATACTATATAAGCAGTTTCTTCTTTACAACCTCTATCCTTCCCTCTACATTCCATGCATTACACCTAGTCCTCTCACTTTCACTTCAAAATATATCCTGATGTGTCCATTTCCCTCCATCTCTTCTGTCATCACTCTAGTTCAAAATGCCAAGACTTGGATTATCAGATTAGACTCCTCCTAACTGGTAATCTAACCCTTTCCAACACAGATGATAGTGTTCCCAAATTTTAAAATCATTAATGGGAGCTTATTCTAACACCTTAGAAGTTTTTAGCTCTACAAAACAATGTTTATAATTCATTGAGCAGTTTTCTTGATGGTATGTCCACTTTTATATTTCAAAATTATTTTGAACAGTATTTTAGGTATTTAAAAAGGGGTAATTCTGGGTATAAAAGACAAGGAGTAAAGGGAGATGAGGTTAGAAGTTAAAAATTCAGAATAAGAAAAATTAGAAACAACAAATGGAAATTTTAAGAGGTGGGATTGTTGGTTTATATCAAATCACAATAATGCTAAATTCATAGAATTAACTGTCTCAGTGTTTTAAAAACTTCTTTGGTGGACCTGGCTGGTTTGGCTCAGTGGATAGAGCATCGGCCTGTGGACTGAAGGGTTACGGGATCTATTCTGGCCTGGGGCACATGCCTGGGTTGGAGGCTCAATCCCCAGTAGGGGGTGTGCAGGAGGCAGCCCATCGATGATTCTCATCATTGATGTTTCTCTCTCTCTCCCCCTCTCCCATTCTTTCTGAAATCAATAAACATATTTAAATAAAAATGAAAACTTCTGTGGCAGACCTCTGCTCAAAATTAACTTTTGTAATGCTATTTGGAATTTTTAATGGCAGGGGAGTAATATGTTCAGTCATCACGCATCTTTAAATTTCAGGTCTCTGCTAGAAAAATGAAATTATTCAAAGCCTCTTTATCATCTAAAAGTAACTTTTACAAACCATTACCTTGGCTCCTCTGAAATTCTACACAACAAAAAGCTTAAAATTTCTGGATTATAGGAGAAAAATTAAAACACACAAAACCAAATGTTAAAAGTTGTAAATAACCTGATGGATCAAGGACATAATTGAGTAGTCTTAGATTCTAGAAAGGAGAAACATATCATTTGGCAAAAATAAATGAGAAAATATATCATGAATAAAGAAGACTGAACTTGAAAATAATTCAATTTTGCATTTGTACCAGAAGTCCATTTTCAAAGTGTAACTAAAGACCTTGTGTTCTTGGAGCTTCATATATCCTATTCCAGAAAAACACATCATGAGGAAAAGAACCATAGGGACTTAAAGGACAATTTTCAAACCTGAAGGACCATCCATATCAATTGTGAGCTTTTAAAAATACCAGTGCCTTGGTCTAACTAAATTCTCCATAGGGGATTGATTCTAATGCAGCTGAAGTTGAGAATCACTGCATATTCGTACAAGTCTAATTCTTAGTGGTACTAAAAATACTGTTGGCCCATGGCTTTCATTTCACAAAGTTTTAAAGCTTATCTTCCTCAATCTAAATGAATAAACCATAATGAAACATAACGTTTTCTCCCAAGTGCAGGGCAAAATTGAATTAGTATAATGGAGTGGTGAGCATCATGAAGGTCAGGCTACAAAGGAACTGAGATCATTGTAATAAGTAGAACTCAAGGTTGAAATATTTAAGTGTTGTTGCACTATACAGAAGACAGAGGATTTTTTCCCGGGGTGGGGGGGTGGGGGGGGGGCAGGAAATAGTCTTCTAAATATGAATCACAAAAAGCACATAATCCAGAGAGGAAATTAAGGAAAAGGCAAAAACATTTGAAAAATGTTCAATTTCCTTCAGCAATAAAAATGAAAACCAAACTGAAAAAGTATATTTCACATGAATCTAAGTGGGGAAAAAAAGAGAAATGGAAAAAATTGGATATAAAAGTCACTGAGTGACTTTGGGTAAATATTGGGTAAATATAAATTGTATAGTTTTGGTGAGAAAATTGTATAGTTTTGGTGAGAAAATTGGAACTATTTAGAAAAATTAATACTTTGTATCCCCTACTATTTGATAATCTGGACTTAGTTACCTATTCTTTAAAAAGAAAATCTCTCTTAGATCTAAATATAAGGACATCTAATTCATCACTGTTTATAAATGCAAAAATAAGAAAATAGCTAAAAATTTCAATAGAGCAATATGAAAATAAACCATGGTATATCCATATCTTTTGAATATATAATGCAACTGAGAGGAAAAAGATACTTTTTTTTACAAAATATCATAAATAAATACAAATAGACATAAACTGGCTTTATGAAAATCAAATTTCTCTAGATGTTTAAATATGCTTTTCATCCTTTTAAAAGTTCTTCTTTTATATAAAAAGGGAAATCAGCCCTAATCTCCATTTTGTTGAAAATAAAACAAAAACTGTATCTTTCTTTTTTTAAAATTACATTTCATTGGGGTGGCATTGGTCAATATGCACATATAGGTTTCATGTGTGAATTTCTAAGTTACAAAATTACAAAATTTTAGAGAGATTTTTCTGGAACTGTCAGAAACAGAAAAAGCATAGGATGGAAATCAGCTAAGAATATAATGTTCATGGTTGACAATTTTATTTCTAGTCTTTGGGTACACTACAGAAATTAAAAAAAAAACTACTTATTAGTTAATCAGCTAATAATGTGACATTTATCCTAAAACATCAAAATCTTTCCCACACATCACCTGAAAGATGAAGTCAAGGCTGCTGAGAAGACCCTGCCATGTTAATTAGTGGTGATGCCTTTGAAGGAGCCTGTAGTAAATTACTTCCTTCTATGGGAGTCTTTGACAAAAGAAAGAACGCAAGAGAAAAATGAAAATCAACTATAACAACTCCCCTATCACTCAAGAAAAACTGCCATGCATGCTGGCAACTTCAATATTGTATTCCATCTCATATTTTCTGGGGCATAAAAGAAACTGAAAATAAATATTTTAGACTCGATGAAAGAAAAATGTAAACATTCTGGTGTAGAGTATGAAAACCATCATGAGACTCACTTTTTGGCAAACTAATAAAAAGAAATTACTTAAGCAATAGGCTCATTTAATTCCAAATTAAGCCCTTGGCAATGATAATAGAGTTATAATAATAATAAAGTCGATAAAAATCAGTATCTGAAAGTTTTAAGAACAACTGAGAGAAAAGGCTATCCAGACATAACAAAAATCCAGTATCTTTTATTTTGTAGCCATCATTCATCACTGACGTCATAGGCTTTCCTCATATCAATAATATAGGCTTCCTCTTTGCTGTCCTCCTTTTCCAAAACAGTTCTCATCAGAGACTCACTCCAAAACATGAATATAAAAGCATATTTTACTGAATTTGTGACAAGAAGTAGTGCATGGCTAAAGGATAATTAGTAATTGTTCTTAGCACATATTCATGTGATTAATCAAAGTTGTGCCATAATAAAGTTGTCAGGGTACTTCTGTTTCCCTTCAATGGAAAAATAGGTTTCTCTATTAATAATTACCCACTATATAAGATTAGAAACTCTTTTTCACATCAACTAACACACAAGATAAAATAATTTTAATGTTTGGTATATCAAACTACATAAAGAGGTTCAATGGACAGATATCTCCAGTCTCTGTAAGGAACAAATTTCAAGATTTAGGGCATAGGAAGCATGGTACAATACTGAGAAATTTATTCAACACTTTCTATTATAAAGAATCATTTATTCAAGATGACTCTGTAATACACCATAATACTTTATGGTGAGTTCTAAGATCTATCAGAAAGCATTTGTACATGCCCAGATAAACAAAACAGCTTAACAAATCAGTTATAGATATAATTTCACTGATGAAAATTTAGATTTTTAAAAATCAGATTATCATTTACCAACAAGGTTTTCCTCAAGGGGGATTATGGTTAATTCAAAATCCAAAGAGTGTCAAAGCGTATTCATGTATCTGACATTATAACTGACATGTGTTACTTACCCAAAGTTTAAAATCAAACATATTTGTATTGATTTGGTAGTAAAAGGTCATTGAAAACAATAGTGTATTTTCTTCTTATTTCAGTTACAATCACAACTATTAGCCTACTTAAAATTCCTCATAATCTTCATTCATACATGATACTTAGCTAAATGTTGGTAAAAAAAATGAACATTTAGAATATTAAACAAATGTAAATTAAAGAGAACCTAAGATGACTGTGTATTCTTCTTTTACTTATTCATACTTGAGGTTCTTCTGAATTTTACTTAAACATTTGTTTTATTTACTCTGTCAATGGTGTTACCTAGTGTCCGCACCTTAATTTTTAATACCATTTTCCAATAAAAATAACTAGGGTTCTTTGAAGAAATGAACTGATTTCAGGACTAGGGCAGGAAATACACAAGATGAGCAAGAAAGTGAGAAATTACTCAAAACACACACACACAGTGTCAAATGGACACGGGATTATATTTAAAGAGCTCCCAATGGCAAAAGCTGGAACAATTTGAGCAATAAAATAAGTAAAGCGGTATTAAATTATAGCCCAGTGTATAAAATAAATACCCATAAAGTCCATACCAAGAAATGATTCAAAAAGTAAATACATGAGAGTGAAGAGACAAATGTCCCTACAGACTTTCAAATAATTGACATACATACTCCACCCTCAAAGAGGAAAAGCATAATTCCCCACTCTATCAATGTGGGTCATGAGTTCTGACTTCCTTCCAAAGAACACAGTGTGGAAGGACGGAAGTGGGCGGGATTAACTCTATGGTGGAGAAACATGAAAAACACTACCTCAGGCCCCATGGCAAGGTCCACATTAACATGATAAGTCAGGTTGATATTGGGTACCGTTGGTATTATCATTATATCTGTCTTCTTCCTCTCAAAATGCATGAAAATGTAATCATGAGAAAAACATCTGGCAAATTCCAATGGAGAACATTTCACAAAACAGCTAACTAGAAATCCTTAAAAGTGTGAAGGTTGTAAAAACAAAGTCTGAGGAACTGTCACACGAGGGGGAGCCTAAGGAAACAAGACAAAGAAGTGGAATGTGCTATTCCAGATGGCACCTTGGAACAGAAAAGGAACATTAGGTAACAATGATGGAAATCTGAGTGAACTATGACCTTTGGTTAATAATAATGTATCCGCATTGGTTAATTAATTATATATACTATACTAATGTAATATGGCAGTAACAGGGGAAACTGGGTGTGAAGTATATAGGAACTCTGTTTTTCTGTAAACCTAAAACTATTCTAGAAAATAAAACCATTTAAAGAATTGTTGTTAGCAAAATAAAAATGTTTGAAAGCAAATAAAATTAAGTAGATGGGCTTCAATAGATCAATATCAGAAAGCTTCGAGCCAAAAATACAGTCAATCCTCTGTATGCATGGTTTTATACAGCCTCAGATTCAACCAACCACGTATCTAAAATTTCAGGAAAAAAATCCCAAATGTTCCAAAAAGGCAAAACTTGAATTTTCCATGTGTCAGGCACTAAGCTGAATCCATGCAAATGAAGTGAGAGGTAGCATACCCTGTGTAGCCTAGAGGCAAATACAGGTTATGTCCATCTACACTAATAAAAGACAAGCATGCAAATTGACTACCTTCGCTATGCCTTAAGCCACACCCACCAATCAGAGTGACTATATGCAAATTAACCCAACCAAGATGGTGGCCAGCAGCCACGGAGCTGGAGTGAGCAGGAGGCTTGGTTGCCCCAATGATGGAGGAAGCCAAGCTTCCCGCCTGCTGTGGCCGGCTCTGAGCTCCACTCAAAGCAACGAAGTTTCAATTATAGAAGGTAAATAAACCCCAGATACCTGCTTTCAGCCGGCCGTGGCCACAGAGCTGGAGCAAGCAGGAGGCTTGCATTGCCCCTGGCGATGGAGGAAGCCAAGCTTCCCTCCGGCCCACCCTGGCCAGCTCTGAGCTCCTCTCAAGGCTACAAAGTTTGATTATAGAAGGTAAATAAATCCCAGAATAAAAAAAGAAAAAGAAGAAAAGGAGAGGCTGGGAGCTTCCATCGCTGGGGGGCTTGGCCAGCCTGAAAACAGCCCTCAGCCCCTCACCCAGACTGGCCAGGCACCCCAGTGGGGACCCCCCACCCTAAAGGGGGTGTGGCCAGCCTGAAAACAGCCATCAGCCCCTCACCCAGGCTGGCCAAACCTCCATGGGGTGAGGGTCCTCACTGGGGGGTGCTTGACCAGCCTGCAAACAGCCATCAGCCCCTCATCCAGGCTGGCCAGGCACCCCAGCGAGGACCTCCACCCTGAAGGGGGTGTGACCAGCCTGCAAACACCCATCAGCCCCTCACCCAGGCTGGCCAGGCACCCCAGCGGGACCCCCACCCTGATCCGGCACACCCTTCAGGGCAAACCAGCCAGCCCCGACCCATGCACCAGGCCTCTATCCTATATAATAAAAGGGTAATATGTAAACTGACCCTAACAGCAGAAAGACTGGGAATGACTGGTCACTATGACACACACTGATCACCAGGGGGCAGACGCTCAATGCAGGAGCTACCCCCTGGTGGTCAGTGTGCTCCCACAGGGGGAGCTCTGCTCAGCCACAAGCCAGGCTGCCAGTACAGCAGTGGTGGTGGGAGCCTCTCCCACCTCCTCAGCAGCGCTAAGGATGTCCAACTGCAGCTTAGGCCTGCTCCCCGCTGGCAAGTGGACATCCCTCGAGGGCTCCCGGGCTGCCAGAGGGATGTCTGATTGCCAGCTTAGGCCCAATCCCCCGGGGAGCGAGCCTAAGCCAGCAGGTGGTCATCCCCTGAGGGGTCCCAGACTGCGAGAGGGCACAGGCCGGGCTGAGGAACCCATCCCCCCAAGTGCACAATTTTTGTGCACTGGGCCTCTAGTTTTATGTAAGTGACTTGAGCTTGCATGGATTTTCGTATCCTCGAGAGTCCTGGAACCAATCTTCCTTGCATACAGAGGGATTACTGTATTAATGCCAATGTTAAGTGCATATTAACATTTTAACTGCTGTCTAAATTAATCCAAAAAAGATGGAACATAGAATGAAGTAAAATTCAGGTTAAATGACCACAGTTGCATATATGTATTGTATGAAAGATGACATAGTGATTTCAAATCCTGTTTGATTTTTGTCTGACACTCTATAGCATTTGTCGTATACCTACTCTAACACCCCCCAAAAGAGTGAAGTATGGAGGAAAGGAAGCTTCTAAACCCGTTATTACGGTGCTTTTGTTGGCATAGTGACCCACTCGTCCTCATTGAACTAACAGTTAGTAATTCCTTGCATACCATGGCAGGCTCCTTCTAGAGCTACCTCATAGAAACTGAGGCACCCAAAGAGTTCAATTACTGGAACCACAAGGGGTGTGCCACAGACCCTACCCCATTACACTGAAAGCGAGTCCCTGAATGCCGGCCTTCACAGTAATCTTGTTTAGCTTAAAATAAGAGGTTTAACACTTGCCACCAGGCAGTGCACTCTGGTCAAATCAGGTTAGCCACGAAACAATCCACCCTTTATGAAGAAAATATGTGAAGAAAATATCCTCTGTGATCTAAGAAACCAAAAATACTTTAAACAAAAGAAGACACCTCACTTTGACTATCAAAACACTTTTGGTTTTTATTAAACTCCTTTCTCTTATCCTTAAGAATACAAATAGTAGGAAGAGAAATCAAAATCAAAGAGCTACAAATGAAATGAATTTGGAAAAAAAAACTCTTTTCTATCCATCTCTTCTCAAGTGGGCAAGGGCTTTACAAATGTAGTTCCCGTGCCAATGGATTAAACTGCAACATTCTTTTAACTCTGTGTGGCTTCAGTGCGACAAACCAGCCATTATCCAGTCTCATTAATGAGTTAAGCATGTGAGGCCAGCATTTTGAAACCATAAAGAGACAAACTATAATGAGACTTCCCTCAGTGGGGAGGCCAAGATACAGCCGTCTTCTCTCAAAGATATCATAATGGACAGCTATTTAATGAGTGTGGGAGTTTTTCTATGAAGATACAAAAGATACCAATAAAAAATATTTTATATAAACAAATAAAACTTAATACACATACCTTATAGGTAGGTGTTCATTATAAGCACGAATTCAATGCTTAGTGTTAAGTGGAAATATGCTCCCACTTTATAACTGCATTTGTCTTCTGATGAATACAAAGAGTAATTCAGTGTAAAAAATAGACAAATGGTTATTTACTTTTTCTTATAAATAAAAATGCAGCCCTTTACCTATACATTTCTCAGGTAGATTTTGTCTTTATTCCCAAAATGCCACATTGACTTATAAAACAACACTAGCTTTGTTTTCCTTTTTTTTTTTTGATTGAGAAACTGAGGCAGAGTAATTAGAGTTTTTGAAAGACAATTTTCACCTCTGGAAACATGAACCAGTTTTATAATTCTTTTTTCAATACTTGGTAATTACAACTATTCAGAAATTCCCAGACAATACTGTGGCACATACTTAGGCGTTACAATTAGCAGTCGATCAGAGCAGAATCAAATAGAATTGGAATCCTTGCAAGATCAACTGAGCAGAACATTCTGGGTTTACTGAGCAAGCAGAAGGGTCATCATCACCTATACCTCCTCCCCCTGCCTAAACAACCATGCCAAATTGTCAAGTGCATCAGAGTAGTAAAGAGAGTTATGGTTAGTAGAATCTATTACAGAAAAAACAACAACTCTACTTCCAAATCTTTGTTGGGTAGAATATTTGCTTTGCTCCTTTTAATACAGAAGCGATATAAGGAGCAGCAAAGTAGTGATATCAGCAGTAACCTAAACCTAGTTATCTGAAAATACACAAAAATTTAGTTTTCATGAAAAGAAGAGTGATCTTTTAAGACCAATGCAACCTCTGAAAGTGAATTTCTTTTTGAAAAGTAAAACAGTAAACCTAGATAGCAATATGTGTTTTAAATAAACTGAATACCTTTCCTAAGAGTACAAATTAATATTTGCATCTACAAATAAGCATTTCTTAAATGCATATCTTTATTAGCTGGCATTAATCACCAAAAGGCTGATCCTCAAATTATTTTACAAAAAATTAACTAGTTGCATATTTCATGTTATATAGACATAGAAATGCTTGATATAGCTGCCAAGTGGCCATAAGCCAGATATTTGAGAACAAACTAAAATACTAAAAAGTTTTGCAGTTCTAGTTCTTTTCTGATAGTCCCTCCAAAAGCGTCTTCTTGCCAGAAGTAACTTGGCAAAAATGCGATTTTTGAAGCCTATTGGTGGTGGCTACCAATCTAAACAGAGGAAATCTTTGTGTAAACGTAATCTGTCTCATGTCTTTCATTCTCTTTTAATGTGAGATTTAAAATTAAATTTTAATCATATACTAACTTTTCAAGATTACATATGGGAATTGAGGTGTTCAGAAAGTTCACAGGCAACTTCACAAGAAGGTTTTAAAACCGAAAGAAACTGGAAACTGTGAAACCCACATAATCACTGCAGTATTTGTCTTCTACTTGAATAAGACTTCAATACACGCCCCCAAAGTTTGATCTTACTTCAAATTAGTAAAAAAAAAAAAAAAAAAAAAAAAAAATTCTGCATTTACTAATACCTTTTCTGAGTGCCATTAAAACTCTCCTCATTAATCTTCTAAGAATGTCTACCCTTTATAGCTATCATTAAATATTTCAAGTAATTTCAGACAGGGTTAAAATTGGTGTCCCCCCCCCCCAAGATGTATATCTTTGATTTTTAGCAGCATTTAAAATAACTAGAATTAAATACGATTTACTGCAAAGCCCTCTCATGAGTCTTCAAAACATATTTGGATAATTCTTTTAGTTCAATGCAGCTCCAATTAGTACTAATCATTGCCGTGCCCTAATTATTTAAATTAAATAAATTGAACTTACACGTGCAAACATTTTGCAATTCACCCCATATCCACTTCTCTTTTCAAGTTAACTCACAAGATTAGACAACTTGTTTTAATAGATTATTATCATTGGATTAGGTCCAAGAAGCATTCCTCTAAAGGGAATTCTGTCTGCTTTAACAGTTGTGGTTTAGTGGACGCTCTCTGACTCAAGTGTCAATCATTTTTTGACAGGCTCCTGGCCCTTAGAACCCTGCTGTGAGACCAGCAAGACCTGTTTTCCAGGTGCATGACTGGCACTCCATAAGTTTGAACTTAGCAAAGGGGAAGTGGAAGGGATTGGTTAACATACATGACTAGCAGGCTCTGTCTCCTTGCTCCCTATTGAACATGCCCTTGGTCAAAGGCACTGGTCTTCCCTGTCCCCTCACGCTGTGGCCATGTTAGGCACCTTCTATTCAGCAATGAACACCAGCCTCATTATAACTGCAGAAAACTCATGCAACCCAGGCCATGGGCAGTCAGACATTAATAAAACCAAAAGATGAAAAACCTTAACAACATGCTATAAATTTTGATTACCAGAAAATAATAAAAATTACAGGATGTGTTGGAATCTTTATTTAACTTCTGTAATTCAAACAGTCCTTTTTAAGTAAGATCAGGAAATTCCATTCTTGACTACGTTTCCGTAAATACTCCTAAATTAAACACACTAGAATTTTTAGACTGAGGATCACATTTCTTAATAAATCCAAATTTGTTCTGTTCTGCAACATATCTCAAATCAGCCCACATATCTTGTTCCTTCAACAATCTAAACAAATGCAGGTCATCTAAATGATATGCTAAAGCAAGTACAAATTAAGCCCCATTATATTTTCCATGAGAGACCAGATATTATGAGTAAAGTGAGAATTGTATATAATTGCCTAATGAATTCAAACACCTGTTAAGTCATTTTATACCTCCCAGATGTGGTCCTGGCATCCAGTGAAGAGAGCAGTGCCTAGAAAATAACATTCTCTCCTGTCATTATATTTCACTACGGAATATGGGGGAAATCATTTATTGGTAGTAGTAACACTAATTATGAATGTTCATTAAATCTTACAGAATGTCTTTACATATATTACTCTCAAGTAATTCTTTCTAAGATATTACGATGTTTGTAAACTTGATAAATTAGTATTTTCCAAAAGGGTAGGTAGAAATCAGAGAGGAAAAGTGTATCACCACCAGACTCCCAAAGCTAATGGATAGAAAGACTAGAATTCAAAGCCATGTCCTTTATAAATCCAGGGTGCTTTGCCCCTACCCGACCCTAAACCACACAGTACCCACTTCACAAACACTATCTCCAGTATTTCACCATCCAGATTCTTTGACTGCTCTCACCCTCTCCAATCTAAAGGTGACACCGGACTTAAAATACCACTAACTTCTACAGTAAAAGCTCATAAAGCCACAAGTGGGTAAATGTTAGAGAAATCTAGAGATCAGAACCTTATATTTGTAAAATCTCAGAATTTTAGAGGGCATCTCCTTCACATGTATTTTACAGTGAAAAAACTGATGTCCATAGAGCTTAATTAAATGTGCTGCCAAAAACAGTAAGCTATTCAGTCACGATTAGGACTACAAATTTTATCTTCCTTTGTATTGATGACATGGTACTTTATGCTTTTGTTTATATTTTTAATCACTACTCTTTATCAAGAATCTATATAATATATAAAAGCCTAAGCGACTGTCTGACCGGTAGCTATGATGCGTACTGACCACCAGGGGGCAGATGCTCAATGCAGGAGCTGCGGTGACTTGGCAGCTGTGGTTCTCAGGTGATGCACCTAGAACCAGAGAGGAGGGAGCCCAATTCCGGAGTGTGTCACCCGAGAAGAGCCCTTTCTCAATCCAGGACCCCTCAGGGGATATTGGAGAGCCAGTTTTGGCCCAATCCCCGCAGGCCAGGCCAAGGGACCCCACCTGTGCATGAATCCGTGCACCGGGCCTCTAGTCTATATAATAAAAGCCTAAGGGACTGTTACGGCAGAACGACCAGTCGCTATAATGTGCACTGACCACCAGGGGGAAGATGCTCAATGCAGGAGCTGCCCCCTGATGGTCAGTGTGCTCCCATAGAGGGAGCGCCTCTCAGCCAGAAGCCAGGCTCATGGCTGGCGAGCGCAGCTATCATGGCGGGAGCTACCCCTGACTCCACGGCAGCAGGCACAGTGGGCCAGGATGAACATGAGCGGCACATCGCCTAGCCCCAATTCAGGCTCCTCCATGGCCACCTGCCACTTGGTGCACTGCTACATCCCCTGAGGGGTCTCAGACTGCGAGAGGGCACAGGTCAGGCTGAGGGGACCCCCCCCCAAGTGCACCAAGTTCATGCACCGGGCCTATAGTCTATAATAATTCTCTAAAACAAGAATAATAAGATTCCAATGTCCTTGGCCTTGTATTAAAAGCTGTCCAAAATTTGGTTCATCTTTACTATCTCTAGACTTCAAACTTCCCTAATATTGATATCTTTGTTAGAAACTTCAAAACTTTCTCAGTGATACTGATTTCCTTAATGTTCTGTATATAAATCAAATTTGCATCCATCTGCCTAATGCTGCCATTTTCTTAAATGTTCTCTCTTACTTGCAACTTAAATTCCAGTTCTTCTACAAGACTTCCCCTAATTTCTCCAGGCTACATTAAGCCCTGCCTTCTCAAAACTCTCTTATAACTTGTACCATACATGAATGACATCATATATTGCAAAGGTCAAGTCTGAGGTTGACCTTTGCAAAGGGACACTAGGCATACATAATCCTAATGGGTGTCACACTCTTACCAAAATGAGTCTCACTATTCCCACGTGAATACAAGCTCCTAGATGATAAGAATTGTCTGTTGTGTTCACAAAATCATACTACCCACAGCAACTAGACAGCACCTGGCACAGAGCGGGCACTCCGTATTAAATGGATGAATGAGTACATGAATGACTGAGCAAATGACCAACTGAATGAACAAAAGAACAATGAACACAAGAGATCAGTCTAGAAGGGGGCTGTAAAGCCAGTATATAAAGGCAGTTTTAGATACACCAAAATCATGATACAATGATCACAATCCAATGAGATCTTTCTGGTCTATGTACCTACATACATATATAATTATTTACCTGGAGATTTTTTTGAAGTCTACTTGGATAAGTGATACTGTAGCTCCTGATTTCTTTGACTTATAACATAGATTATGTCAATGTCCATAGTTTCTTTAACAATTTGATGTTTTCCTCTGGTGAGAGTCAGATCAATGGTACAGTATTTAAAGCCCCTATAGCAAATAAGACCTATCCCTTATGGTAGGAAAAAATGTTAAATATATTTTAAATATATATGAACTGTGAAGGCAGGTCAAGTTCCTATATAATCAATACAATCAATGAAGAACAGGAGAAGAATACAATGTCTTAAGGAAGTGGGGGGGAGGAGAGGAAGAAACAGAGAATAAGGGATAAAAGGAATCAGAAAGACAAGGCTTAGTCATTACACATACAAGTTCATCTGGACAAGATGAAAGAAATCAAATTACATAATACCTCTATTTATTTATTCAGCTCTAAATAAATAGCCTTAAAATACCCACTTCACTTCCTGAGGTCTTTAAGAGGTGATCTGAAGTGTTAGGAGGATTTGTACACAAGAAACACCAGACAAATGTAAGGCATTACGGATATGAGTGATACAGCAATGTCAGTTCCTTCAAAAGGATGTTATTGTGGGATCTGAGAAACTTCTATGTAATTGCATACTTCCCAGTGCCTGGAAACTGTGGTCCCAAGGAGGAAGCTATTTTTATTCTCATTTCTAAATATCCCTGTCATAAGTACAGCCACTTCCTAGGTTAGTGTTGTAGTAAATAACAAAATTTAATGATTAATGAATGTAAAAATAAACTAATATCCTTGCAGCATTACATAATAGCTTGAGTATTTCTATAATTCCTATAATGGACTATAATAAACTCTGCCTTCTAAAAAAGTAAAATAACAGGAACCAAACATATGATCTTTATAGCACATATTTTAAAGTTAGCCAATTTGTAGAGAACGTGATCATCTTAAAATAGACAAAAATAAAAATGGCCCACATTAATTACTATGTGCTAGGCACTCAGAGATTTTAATGTATTAGCTTATTTAATCTTAATTAAAACCCTAGATTTGAGGGGTACTGAGATATAAAGGGGTAAAATCAGAATAATTCCCAGGTCATGTTGCTATTAAAGCAGCAGGCATTATATTTCCTCATGCAACCAGATATCTGCTTAAGAGAGGGAAGAAAATGTTACAAATCATTGCAAAAAAAAAAAAAATAACTTTGAAAAGGGCCAAATAAAAAGTTACACTCACTAAGAACAATTAAGAAATAATCATTAGAATGTATTTACAGAGCATTCAGGATTTGAGATGTTGGCATGATGAGTTTGAAAAAAAGAAAAATATGTTAATTTCACTTTGATTTTTGCAGTTACCTTGAATTTTTAAAATTCTGAGCCAATCATTCCAATGGTGTTCAACTGCCCTAAGTGCTCTTCATTTGAACAGAATGAAAGGACCTATTTTTAAAGAGTCAGGATGAGAGCTATAACACAGTAAATATAACACTGTCAAACTTTTTGCCACCTCTCAACTGAACTATGTCAGAACTTCCAATGCATTTATCACCAAGATATTAAAAAATAAAAATCACTGTCAAAGTCAATCACTTCACATCTACTGGGGAGGTAAACACTCTAAGAAACACACCATCACCCCACCACCAACTCTGTCCCCAAAAAAGTATTAAACTGGTATAAGATTTACTTCTCAGTTTCTTTTCACTGACAGTTCTTCGTGAAAAAAGCGTTTGGTCTTTGTATTAAGAGCAACAAATAAATATGCTCACTTTTCTAAGTAATTTGGCAAAACAAAAACAAAAAATCAAGATGAAAAAGAAAATGCAAGCACCCTTATATTACAAGCTGAATTTCAACTGAAGATATATTTTTACAGCTGCTATGAACTTCTAGAGCTGGTTATTCTTGGAAACCACCTTGTGCTTACTTGGGCTTCCTTTACGGGAGAATTGTTCCCAAAGTTTACTTTATATGATTCTTTTGAATGAATATGATGTCCGGAGAGTAGTCAAAGTACTAAATTTGTACTTGAATTAACTTTCAAAATTCTAGGGTAAAGGAGATCCTACTAAAAAGCAGGGTTGGAGATACCTGCTCAGTGAGCTCAGTAGTACTTTGATAAAATATAGAGCAGGAAAATAGAATAAAGATCGTGTGCTCTCAGCGTTACTCCAGGCAAAGTACACCTGTCCAGGTTAACTCCACTGTAAAAAGGAAAGATTAATATTCTCAACAGGGCATATAAAATCCAGATAAAAATGAATGTGAAAGCACTTTGTGATTCATACTACTATACATATATTGTCCTAAACTTGATCTTTTTGGGGTGCCTGTATGACTGAATACACATGGGTGTATAAACTAAGTCACCAGATAGAGCCAGCAAACTACTGCCTGTGGGCCAAATCTGGTGCCCAAACGTGTGTTTAGATAAAGGGTCACTAGATCACAGCCATGCCCATGTTCTCAGCAAGCCAGCAGGTTGACCAGTTGTCACGGAGCCCACCTGGCCTGCAAAGCAGAAAGCATTTACTATCTGGCCTTCTGAGATGGAAGAGAATAGTAAGTTCTCAGTCAAGATTCCTATTTAACACCTGATGGTAGTTCTTTTAGGTTTTTTATTTTTGTTTCTTTTTTCTTTTAAGTTTTTTTTTAATTTTCTTAAAGAGAAGGACGAATTCATTTTGGTATTTAAAGAAGGCATGCTATTTTTCTTGCATAAGGAAAAGGATCACAGTCAATTTCTAATGATATGCCTAAAATGATAGCACAGCTAATGTAAAAATGACATCATCCACTATTTTGGTTTGCACAAATTATTATCATTAAGCATTAGAGAGTATGTCCAGCTGGCATGGCTCAGTGGTTGAGTGTCAACCTATGAACCAGGAGGTCACAGTTCGATTCCTGGTGGAGCACATGCCCTGGTGGCTCAATCCCCAGTGTGGGACATGCAGGAGGCAGCCAACAAGGATCCTATCTCATCATTGATGTTTCTATCTCTCTCTTTCTTCCTCTCTGAAATCAATGAAAGTATGTTTAAAAAAATAATTATAAAGTATGATTAACTTCTGAGAGAATCCATTTCAGATAATCAAGTGTTAATAGTGTTTAAGTTTAAAAGATAATGAAAAAGACAACTTCAAACCATGATACAAGGATATCATATGGAGATATTTTAAAACAAATTGTTTAAAAAAAGAGTCTCAAAGGTGAAACAGAACATATAGCCCAATCCAGTTAGCAGCAAATAGGCCGTCCTCAAAATAACAACAACAAAACAACCTATTATTTTAAGAGCTCTGGGATCTGCTCTTCTGTTCCTTAGAATGAATGAAGAATTTAATGTCTGTATACTTGATCCATCTCTCCAATCAGATTATTTCAAAGACACAGAAAGTTAGGATTTTACTCCCAACAAAGATTAGTAGTAAAATTACTTTAAGAAATAGAATGATATAATTTGATTCTTGAAGCATCCACAGAAACTCCCATATTAGGAAAATAACCCCTGGGGAGGTTAAATGACTTGTCCACAATGACATAACTAGTGGCAGAAACCGTGCGAACCCAGGGCTCCTGATTAGGACTGCAGAATGTATGTCATTATGCCATACAGCCACACTTTTCACAGCATGTTCCCTTCATCTCAGAAATCACAGTTTCTCTCAAAAACATTTCTCAGAGGCTTTTGTGTAATTAAACTAGCAAAAAGGCTACCAGCTGCACGCAAAGGTGTAGGTTCAAGCAACCTTTATATAAATCTGATGTAAATCAGCAAATGTCTTAATGGCATATTAAATTTTTATAGAACCATTCTGCCACAATTAACTTTATGTTATTGCTCTTTTAAAATTACTTAGAAGTGAATTTGCCTCTAGGAAGCAAGTGGGGGTATATGTTAGGATAGCCATTACTTTAAAAGGATAAAGAAATACCTCACATTCGGTCCCTTCTTTAAATGTTTACTATGTCTAAAAATGTTTCCTTTTTTGTAAGCTAATAGAATAAAGATTGAAATTGGGTTTAACACAGATTTTTACAAGCACCTTTACACTTGGATAAAACTTCTGGTCAAAGCGAAAAACAAGTCAATTATATGTATTTAAATACAGCTAAAGTACTTCTGCATGTACAAGACATGTGCCACAGCACTGAGAGGCAAATGCATGAGAAAAAATAAGAGGCCCCCAGGTTCCTATTTACACTGTCACCACTATTACTCATTCAAGAATCAAGGGCCGCATAGACCAAGCACAGGAAGCAATCAAATACTGATGTCAGAGTCTTACTCCGGAAAAGCTCATTGATAGAAGGGCCTACAATTTATCATAGTTTTGAAAACCAAAACAAGGATCCAGGCATTCTGATCGAAACATAAGGATACCCTGATGACCCAACTCCACTACCAATGTGTTAGGCAGGAAACAGGACAGGCAAGCATATAAACACCACCAGCGGAAACATTCACGGTTCTCAGGAAGGGTTGGACCAGTTTTGCTACCCACATGGCTCGGCCTCAACTGTTCTCCACAGATCTTGTTCAATTGGGTAGCCACAGTAAACCAGTAACCTCCTTCATCCTTAATTTAAAAATATGGAATTATGATTATGGTAATAGTTGCAAAAACTCGGTGAACATACACTGGAAACCAATAAAACTATACACTTAAAATAGATCAACTTTATATGTGAATTATATCTCAATAAAACGGTTAGAAATAAACACAAAAACCTGATCTAAATGGATAGAAGCATTTATAACCTTGATTTATTCTACTTACTGTGAAGATTCCTCTATTTCCCTTCGAAAATACTAAACGTTTTTTACGAAATGCTGCCAGGTTAGGGGTGTTACATAATACAGAGCTTATGCACCCTATCACCTTTGAATAATTTTTTAAAGGTCAGAATCACATCTGGTCATGAGTTTTAGATATTAACCAGTGACTTTGTAGCCCTTTTTGATAATAAACAGAGGAAAGCTCAGATTCCAAAAACAGTCTTTACAGCCCACATTAAACAAGACCTGACGTCCTGAGCAGTACAGGGCAGTCACACAGGCACTCCTTGGCATCACAACATTGCTTTACGTTCTGAATCATTTTATATTTTTGATGAAATTTGCAGGAAAATATTTTTTCTATTTTTCTGTTGTTTTAATATATTTTTATTGATTTCAGAAAAGAAGGGAGAGGAAGAGAGAGATAGAAACATCAATGACAAGAGAGAATTATTGATCAACTGCCTCCTGCATGCCCCATACTGGGGATTGAGCCTGCAATCCGGACCTGTGCCCTGACAAGGATTTGAACCCTGACCTTCTGGTTCATAGGTGGACGCCCAACCACTGTGCCACGCTGGCTGAGCAGAAAATACAGTTTTTATCCAAACTGTAACCAATGTAGCACAGACTCATTTTTTCCTTTATAAAGTCGTTAGGAATAAACTGCCTGTCAAGGACATAGAAGTTAATACGTTTGATTAGCAATGATGCAGCAATATGAAATTCAGAGCCAAGCCAAATGCTTCAATGTGAAATGACTCCAGATAACTCATTTTTGCATACTTCTGAGAAACACTGTGCATTTCGGAGGACACAGAAGTCAAAAGGAGCTTTAGAAGATCTAAACCAGTCAGCCTCAAAGAACACATCTACAATGCATCTTTTTTAAGTCTGCTCATTGTAGGGCAAAGTCATGGTGGGCATGGTATGCCCTTGCAGGCCAATGTGATGTTGAAGGTTAAACTTGGAATGCAAGATTTCCATGCCTGTTCTGGGACAGGAGGATGCAAAAGAAAAAGGGTTTCCAGTCCTTGATCTTAAGGAGATTTCTAAACCAACTACAGTCTTCGGGTTATGTCAGACTCCACGTACGTAGTTTCGTGGTTATGTCACCATCTCACATTCATTTATTAAAAAAAAAAAAGTTCCGTCATTTCGATGTACATACATACGTGCTTTATGTTTTTATTATTTATTTACCACAAGTAAAGGTCAGGAATTATCTTTCTTTTAAATTTTTTTTTACTGTTTCACTTCATTACTTCTGCGGCTGTGCTCCATGTGAGTGACATAGGTGCTTATGGAGGTGGGTCCCTACTTACGGCGCAAATCGCGTTACATCACACCGTAGAAACGGATCTCCGACGTAAGCCGAGGACTTACTGTACACACATCTATCAGTACCACTCATTTAATACTTTAAAAAATCAGGCCACTTTTTACTGGAAGGAACTCAACTGGGAGACAGTGATCAGCACTAGAAAGAATCACTAGATTTACAATTAGCATTGCCTTTGAAATCCAGTCTTGCTGCACGTTGATTGGTTCAGAGGAGTTTACTCAACCTGTTGTAAAATGGGGTGCCAATAACAACCCCACATGACTACTGTGACTGTCAAGTTAGAAAATAAATGTGAATTCCAAAAGAGCATAAATTTGTTTGTTTTCAATATTTTATCCTCAACATCTTAGAACAGCATCTCATACCTAGAAAACACTCAGTACCTACTTATCAAAAATTTTTCTAAAAAGAAAGCACCTAGTACATTTCTTATCACATGATAGGCATCTGAAACCAAATGAAATACACCAGCACAAAGTGGTTTAAAATAAATAAATAAATAAACAAACAAACAAAACAAAAACGCCAGGGTGCGCTGAGCCAATCCTCTCCTGTCAAAAACGCCAGGGTGCGCTGAGCCAATCCTCTCCTGTCCCTCTCTCAGCCTCTCCCATAACCAGGTAAGTTAAGTGGATGGACTCCTGTGCTTCTCTAGAACTCCACATGAGATTCTCTTCCCACTTAGTGCAGTGACAATTACTGAATACATGCTCTGTGCTTCCTAAGGGCTGGGAACATACATTATCCACCTGTGTATTTCTAGCACCCGTAAAACCAGCTGCTGCATGTGGGAGTGCAGCTTACTTGTATTTAAAGCTATTGCAGGTAAATATCATTGGTCCCAAGGCCAAGTAGTATGAGAAAATGGTTGTTTCTTTCATACATTATTTGGATCTTCCAGTGGAGCTAAGCTTGTATAAAAAGAGTATAATGGGAAGACCATACATGAGCATTACAGTCAGACACTGGGAATGAGATCCTTTTTCCACTATGTATTATCTGTGAATCCTTGGGCACACTATTTTACTTCCATAAACTTCAATTTCCATATCTGTAAATGAGGTTAATAATACCTACTCTCACAGAATGGGACAAAATAATGCACAGACAACACTTTGCTAGCACACAGTAAGCCTGGCTAAATGGTGATTGTTATCATTATTACCCCAAGCTCTGTGTATATGCAAATGAAAGCTAATGAATTCAAATGGGTTATTTCTCTTCCTTTTTAAACAATAGGAAGTCAGCACAGCCCTGGAGAAGATTACACTGCAGAGTGCAAGAGAATCAGAGTGCAAATTATCCTGTCCAAGCACTAGAAACTTCAGGCTGCTGCTGTGACAACTTCAATTCAGCCCATTTCTCACCCGGCCAGCCCATTTTTCAACTGGCACCTCCACATTTTCTCCTTTCTTGCTATTTTACCTCTGAAATACATTCATTTTTGGAGTCATGCTCACTTTTGACCTTAGGATTTGAATATTCACCCACCAGTGAGAGACACATTCCAGGAGTTAAGAGGAACAGGGAGAGAAACTCTACACCCAGCTGATGTGTCTACTGCTAATGCCTAAAATTTCCCTCGCCCCTGAGTTGGGTGCCTTGCCAAGTGAGAAGAGGGTGAAGTGGGGCTGCTTCACTATTAATTCTCCACTCTTAGACCAGACTCAGGCTCAGCAGCAGACCCCTCCATTCAAGGGAACCTATCTCAAACAGTAATACACTGTCAGTAAAGGAAAGTAACCAAAAATAGGAAGAAAAGTACAGTGATTTCAGTCTCTCCAGGTTAAGCTTCTGACAGCCAGGAAAGTCAATATTCCATTTGAATGCGAGCTTAAGTCAAGCTGGGGTCCTAGGATGACAAAAGGCAAACACACTAATTCTGCAGTTGAAGCTAATTGTGGGTAGGCAGGGGAGGCAAGAAAAGGAGGGGCCTGAAATAAAGGAAGCAACAGCAACAAAACAAAATCAACAATGCCATTTCAAAAAGCACCCTGGAATTATTAACATAGCAATAGAGAATCTTATGAAGGTCAGAGTCTTCAGTAATGAACTTCAGGGATGGGTACATGGAGGTAAATTACTAGTCTCCAGTCTTAACTGGCAGATGAAAATTACTTCCATAGTAACAAATTTTTTCATAAATTAAAGAAGGGAAGCAAAATTAAAGGAGGATTTATAAAATCGTTAGACCTAGAGGAGGTGACTCTACCTTCAACTAATCTAATGCCTGATTTCTGTGGGCCTCCAGTTCTGTTAAAAGAGAGGAGGTAGCATGTAGACAATTTCTAATATCCTTCTCCAGCTACAAAAGTTTGTTTTTATGAAAATTTTATGTATGATATCATATGAGAGTATCAGATTCTCAATGTTCATCAGTGGTTCCCAAACCTAGCTATTCATTAAATCACAGGGATTTAATCCTGCTCCCTCTCCACCTGCCTGCACTCAATGCCTCAGAGGGAAGGAGGGGTAGGGCTGTGTGGAGGCAGGCAAAGGGGGCGGGTGGGGGGAGAGGGTAATGGGGACATCTGTAGGAGTGTCAACAATAAAAATTAAGGAAAAATTTTAAAAAATGAATTAAAAGTAAGCAGACCAAAAGATTCTTATTCAGTAGCTTCCAGTTGTGTGCTACAATCTCTGGTTTAAACCACTTTCTCCATGGCAGGCTAATAATCAACCACATTTGGAATATTCCCAGGAAACTCATGATTAATCCTAAAATCTTTAACTATCACCCTCTCCCACCCCACCCCATGTATCATCTATCAAATAAATCAAAACTTTAAATATTGGATTTTCTGAAATCAAAACCAATTTTACATATGGTTCTCTCCGTTAGCCAAAGTTTAAGATTTAAATTTCTGTAAAAACAATTTGGTCTAAATGCAATTCAAGTATCCAAAATATTTTATAAAATTTTTGGTAGCCTGAAAATAGTATTACTTTAAAAACAAGATTTCTTTTTGCCTTCTATTCTCTTCCTAGGAGGTGGGGAAATAAACTAAAGCATTGAACCACAGTAAAAGCCAGCCTCGCCGTTTTTCTCTGCAGAGGTTGTTATAACAGAGATTCTGGAATCAGCTGCAAAGATATTGCTTGCCAGGGAGGGGAAGGAAGGGGGAGGAAGAGATCAACATTCACCTAAAGGTGATAACAGTGTTTCTTTCTCCAAAGAAAATGAGACTTGCATGCAGTCAGATATTGGCAGCTATTGAACTAATCTTCCTTACTATAAACCTGGCTAAAAGGAAATATATAGGAAACAGGGTGGTGGGGGGAGGAGAACAGGAAAGTCAGTCTCCCCTCCACCTTCAGATATATAAGCAACAGCACCATCCTGAGCCCAGAGTGGAAAAAATCAGGCTATGAAAGTCTGAGATGATGGCAAACGAAGACAAATGTACATATAATTGTGTTCAATCAATTAAACAAAAGATAAATGATCGAATCGTCTGTTTGAAAGAATTATTCTTTTTTTTTTTTAAATATATTTTTATTGATTTTTTACAGAGAGGAAGGGAGAGGGATAGAGAGTTAGAAACATCGATGAGAGAGAAACATCGACCAGCCGCCTCCTGCACATCTCCTACTGGGGATGTGCCCGCAACCAACGTACATGCCCTTGACCGGAATCGAACCCGGGACCTTTCGTGTTCAATCAATTAAACAAAAGATAAATGATCGAATCGTCTGTTTGAAAGAATTACTCTTGAAAAGGATTTTTCTTCAACATTCTTTTAATTACCAGCATTGGTGAACCACCATAAAACAAAGACTCCAGTTTGTGTTGATTGACATTTCACCCTGCATCCCATTAGAAAAGCCACAGCCACACTGAGTGCTGTGCACAATGACAAAAAGTTTGCTACTACTGGAAGGCTGTGGAAACACATTAGAATGATGATGACTGTGGTGATATCTACTATAGGAAAAGAATTTGGCTAAAAAGTGAACCTATCCTATATTCATATCTAACAACAACCTTAAAGGCAAACATTATATTCCCATTTTACAGACCATGTCATCGAGGCTCCAACATGCTTAGTGATTTGCCTAAGGTCACATGCTTAGAAAATGATTTAAATCAAATTCTGCAGGCTGCAGTCCTATAAGAGTCTTAACTTGCAACTATGCATGAAAAAAATTAGCCAAACACCAAATGATTATTTAAAATAAACAGCTGTTGTTTTCAGTGTTAGATATATTTAATATTTTATCTCACTATGTCATGAGATCTTAAGAAAGAAACTACACTGAATAGAACACATAAACTGGCAACATTCTGACTAAATCCTAAATTTAGGATAAATAAAAAATTCTATGTAATTTGAATAATTTGAAGTTTTCCATTACATAAAAGTTATGAAATACACTCAAATCATTCATGTATAATCTAGGTATAATTTAAATAAGTTATATAAGCTTGTATTCATGCAGCCTGTTTTGATGGAACATGTAACACACACATCTTTTATAGGGAGAGGGACTAAGATAATGCTAACAGGTATAACAACTCAAAATTCATAAATTAAAATATTAAGGTTTTCTCTTTTTTTAGTTTTTAAATATATAAAATTTCATTATTTTTAAAATGTTTTTATTGATTTTAGAGAAAGAAGGGAAGAGAGATGGAGAGAGGAAGAGAGTGCAACATGGACCATATCAGCTGCTTTCTGTATGCTCCCTATTGGGGATCAAGCCTGCAACCTGGGCATGTGCCCTGACCAGGAATGGAACTGGCGACCTCCTGGTTCAACTGAGCCACACCAGCCAGCAAAATTTCATTATTTTTAAACACAATTGATATTGAATCTGATGAACTCTATTAAATGTACTTGATATTTTAATGGAATATCAATATTTTAATGGAAATTCTAGATATATTTTCCATTTCTTCACTTACTAAAAATGAAGTCATTTATTTGTGTTTAAATGTCCTTTATTTCCCCATGTTGTCTCTGCTGTTTTCTTTGAATCTTACATTAATTCTAAGAAAAGTGATAATCATATACCCAAATGCAGGCATTACAGATTCCCCCATCATAGCAAGGAGAAATATTACACTCTTTGCATTTTGACTTCCTGAAATTAAATGGATAAACATGTGGAGAAAGAAAGTGTCCTTTGGAATGGAAACACTGCCTTCACTAATCAAGGCCATAATTACTGGAGAAACATATAATAAATTCTGAATGCATGCTATTTCACTTGATGCTGGAGTTATAATCGGACCAACAGAGCATACAGGAACCATCTGGGTGCTGCAGAGCTGTAAGGACAAACCCAGAGGGCAAGGGCACGGCAACCTTCCTGGCTCCAAGTCATCCCAGACTGTGGCATTAGGACTGTTCTCTTCTGATTTGTTATTAACCTTTTTGAAGAAAGAAATACCATGATCAATAGGCATGAAACTTGATGTTTAGAGGAAAACTAAACATCACACCATGCAACCTTATCACTGCATCACATTTCAATCGGATTTTAACTATCAATAAATTTGATTTAATACTCAGTTTTATCTACCCTACCTCCTGCTCTATTCTTATCTTTTAAGGAATCCCTAATGCACTCATGGAATGTGGCTTTCTATTGCTTAAATTTCATTTGAGAAATCAACACTAAATTCACATTTTTATTATTCCAGGCATTTAAGACAGGGATTTGACTTCCGGCAAGGACAATGGACTTCAAATTCGTGCAAACATTTCGTTTTCTGGGAAACTGACAGTACCAGTTGAAAATGAGTAACCTGATAATCACAAGATCCTCCTCAGTTAGTTTGATTCCTCTGAGGCAGGTTATCGAAAATTGAGCTGAGTGATGTAACACATCGCAGACTGTTATGAGAATAGCATAGATGATTTCAGTGAGACTCATTATTTATTCATCACAATTTGTGTGTCATTTTCACTGACGGTATAGTGATTAACTGGTTGAAATTCAGTGCTGACAGAGTATTTAATTCTGTACTGTAAAAAAAGGACCCTTTTTAATCATCATTGTCTTCCTGTAGAAATGAGTGCAAAACAAAGAGGGATTCTGTACTTGTGGCCATTCAGGGTAATATTGGAACGCTGTGCAGCAATGCTGGGAGAGCAGGCACAGGAGAAAGCCCTTAAGGACTCCCTGTTTTTCTCATTAGGGGTGTACAGTAATATGCCAGATATTACAGAATAACAAGTAAAATCATACTAGTCTTCAGAAAATAAATGTTTATGTTAATCCCACCGAACAAGATAAACACTGATAGAAGAGATCTTCACTGAATTAGTTATAACCCCCACTCCTGAGTCTGATTCTTAATCTCATCACCAAAGGGACCCCTCCTCGGGTTTAGGAGAAGGACAGAGAAAAAGTCCCCCCAGGTGGCAAGAAGGCGCTAGCCTGCACATTCCCAAGCTTCTCCCATGGGCCATTTGAAGTGCAAGCCCATTTAAAACCCACACACTGTCTCCAAACATTATTAGGGATTAGGTTTATAATTATAACAGTTCACATATCTTAAAAGGCCCCTACACTGTTGTACACACTAGCTATCTCAATGTACCTCCACACCCGCTATCTCAATGTACCTCCACACTAGCTATTTTAATGTACCTCCACACCAGCTACCTCAATGTACCTCCACACTAGCTATCTTAATGTACCTACCTCCACACTAGCTACCTCAATGTACCTCTCTAAATTCCTGCACTCTCTGTGTCTGCCAAAACGACAGCTCAGTGGTCTCCAGGAACTTCCTATGAGTTCCCCTCTGCACAATGCACATGCTCTACCGTCCACTTTTCCTCCCCTCTCCAAATATAAATGCCTACATTCCAAGTATCCTTCGGGGCCCTGCACAAAGGTCTCTGCTCCAGAAGTCCCTTCCCTGATACCCTGGGCTGGAAGTAACCTCCCCTTCATCTAAACTCCCCTAGCACTCCCAACGTCGCACTACAACCCTCACTACTTTCCAGCTTGAATTTCAGTTCCATAGCTACAGGCACTGTTCTCAACTTCCTTCTACTCTTCAGTGTCTTTAAGGACAGAATTTTGTCAATTCATCTTTGAATCCCCACATTGCCAAATACGGAGCCTTGCACAAAAATGAAAAGGATGATTTGTGAGACTGGATTGCTGTTCCAAGGACTAACAAACACTCTAATGCGAGCATCACCAAAGCTTGTGAGGCTACCCAAATTTAAATGACTCGACTCGAGTACAGAATCCTCTTACATTAGCTCAGCAAAGAAGCCAACCTGCAGGAATAAAATACCTTATTAATCTTTGACTTTTTCCACTGTAAAGTATTTTTGAACCTCGACTTTATTTGTGGTATTATCTGGTTAGCAGTGCTGGCAGCTGCTCAAAGTTTTAAAGGACTATAGGTCATGAATATTAAATGCTACAACTAATTTACTGGGAGGAAATCCAAATTCATTTGTAAGTGCATGACAAATAGCCCCAGTTTCAATATTGCTAGGAACTACTGTGATCAGAATCGGAGTATCTTGCTCTAACTGGATTCTCAAAAAGTCAGGTGTAAGGCAAAGAAAGGGAAAGAAAAGAGAAACAGGACTTGAAGTGTAGTACAGATGTTGATTGAAAAAAAAATCAGAAACAGAAATATGTATCACATTTCACTCAATGCAATAGACATGAGGGTCACATCTTGAGTAAAACCATAACCCACCCTACAAAAGGGACAAAGCCTTAAATGATAACAGATTCCACCAATGCCATCCCCAGCAGGTAACCAAATAAAAAAGCACATGTGGATTCAATGTGTAAATACCTGCAGGGTATTCGACTGGCTTTTCAGGCTGTTTTATAAATGGGGAGTCACACAAAATGTCAGCTGTGCAGAAGTACCACATTTAATCTCTTCGGTGTTCAAATAGTGACAAACCAAAAACCTTCAACAGAACATTAACTCCCACCCTCAGAAACCATTCTGAAAATAAACCTTGTAAACGGTTTGGAAATATGGGGTTGTTGGCTAGTTTAGGGCTGATCACTGCATCCTGATGTGAGAATAAAGATCATAAAGATTAACTTCACTCACCATAAGCTACCTCCATCATTCACACCATGCTTAGTATTAAAATTTAAAAAGCATATTTATAATGAACAAGATATACTAACAAACAACATAGAAACAGACTCATAGATACAGAGAACAGACTGACAGTTGGTAGAGGGGAGGGGTTAGGTAGCTGGGTGAAAAAGGTGAAGAGATTAAGCAAAGGAAAAAAACTCATAGACACAGACAAAAGTTTGGTAATTACCAAAGGGAAAGATGGTGGGGGGAGGTAGAAGAAGGTAAAGGAAGAAAAAATTATACTGGAAGGAGACTTGACTTGACACCGTACAATATACAGATGAGGTACTATAGAACTGTATATCTGAAACATATAAAATTTTATCAACCTGCAGGAGTTGTCACCTCAATAAATTCAAGAAAAAATAAAAATAAATACAAATAAAATAAATAAAAAAGCATATTTAGAGAAACTGTTAAAAGATCAAACCAAAAGGGCTTCATTTTTCCAAATTATCTTAGGCTATTGTTAGAATTGCTTAGACTGACTTTCAGATTTCCTTAAATTTTTTTTTCCACCTGTAACTGAATAAGTGATTATGAGGCTAATAAGGGAGGAAAAAGATGTTTCCACATTAAAACAGTTAACAGATGTTAAATAAGCACAGAAAATAGCCACTAGACAAGCAATGACTGATGTTGGGTAAGTAAGAAAAACGTTGCTTTTACTGATTTTATTACCCGTGTACCTCCTGGGGCCATGAGAGACTTGTAAAAAATTTTGTGGGCAGATAAAAGTCTAGCATTTATTTGCAAAGCTAGTTTAAGTATATTTCACGGGTCTTCCCTACCCCCACCCTTACTTTTTGACCATATAAAACTAAATAAGTGAAAGTCATCAAAAGAAGGCAAAAACAATCACTTGGTGAGACTTGGTCATGAAAATGTATTTTTCAACATTTTTCTGACATGCATTTCTGCCAACCCCACCTGCCAGACCTCACTAACCAGGAATGAAATCCTCATCATATAAAGGGAAGAACACAGAATTTCACTTGAACATATCAAGCACATTATTTTTAAAATATAAATCTTAAACAAGTGTAAATTCATTAATGTACTAGTACCTACTCTGTGCCAGACAGTGTGCTACATTCCAAGAATAATGTGGGAAACATTCTGAAACTAAGAAGTAGGAATATTTCTAAATTTTGTTTACAATGTTATGAACACTAATTTTGTTCATACACATTTCAGAAGATTTTACATTTAGTGTTGTTTTTACAAATCTTATTTCATGTCATATTCAACCACATTATTTTATAAATCATATGACTGTCAATAAGCATTTAAGTTAAATATTAATTTTTTAGCATATTCAGAACAGTACCTGACAGATATAAACACCAAATGTGTTTATTAAATACTAAATAAAATATCTACAATATGTCAGGCACTTACTATTTTTCACATACTTCATTGAAGAAAAGTATAAATTTCATATTGGCTTTGCAGAACTGCAAAAACCTTATACATTGCCCTGACTGGGTAGCTCAGTTGGTTAGATCGTTGTCCCTGATATGCCAAAGTTGTGGGTTTGATCCTCGGTCAGGACACATACAAAAATCAACCAATGAATGCATAAATAACTGGAACAAATCAACACCTCTCTCTCTCTCTTTCTCTCTCTCTCTTTCTCCCGCCCTTCCTCTCCCTCTAAAATAAAAAATAAAAACAATTTTTTTTTAGAAAACCTTAAGTATGATATGGACATGCATAGCATTTGCATGAACCTTTTAAATAAAAAATGGCAGCCAAGAACTCTGGTCAAATTCAGCCATCCCAAGGATTTTTGTGTGGCCCAATAATAACCAACATTAAAAAAACAGATGCCATAGAAAAAATCCAGATGTCTATCTTCTCAGAAAAATCTTAAAGTCTACCAAACCAAAACCTTTATTTACTTATTTATTTTTACTGCAGTAATGGGATGGAGTGGAGTACGAGTTGTAGGGCAGCACCTTCTGCCTGGCCCTGGTACACATTTGAGTTTGGGGACCAGGATCTGAAAAGAGGTACAGAACCGAAACCACTGTGAAGAAAGAAGCTGAGGGTGATCGCTATGAGAAAAATAATACTGACAAAACTGAAAAAGTGGGAATCTTGCTCCTCTAGTTCTAATAAACTCAAGCTTTCAGAGGACCCTCCATTTTTATATCTTGAGTGCTGACTGGTTCTCTAGTTTGCATAATAGAGTTAAACATTTGTACACTAGAGTTTTCTGTTTGTATATGTGTTATATTTTTATGAGGCAGAAAAGTTTATTTCATCTGGCAAACCCAGGATAACTATGTTGCAGAGTTAATTGGTAAGATATTTAGGATAATTATTCTTTGAAGGATTAAAAGAACCTTCTAACTAAAGTTTTAATCCACTTCCTTCAGTCTCTTCCAACTCACCCAAGCATTTAAAATCTATATATTTAAAAAAAGAATATGGAATTTTCTATAACTTCCATATGTAATCTATGCCAGCATTTATAAGCCCCACAGTCATGAGATTCTAAATGAAAGTTTGTGCTTAAATGTGCATGATTTGGCTTCACTAGATCTCTAATTCACTTGTTTTCAAACCACTATACATTTAAAGACAACTAGACAGTGACATCAGAGGCATGGCAGTGTGAGAGATCCCCTCGGTCTCCCCCCTTGATGTTTCAACAATTTAAACAGCTATAATTCAACGAAGTCTTCCCTCCTCAATGCACAGACACACCTGAGAGAACCGAGCACTGAGAAATCTAAAGGTGGGCAAGTGGGAATGAACCGGGGAGGAGAGAAGGGAAGTGCTGAGCTGAGCCACCTGCAGCCAGGAGCTCAAGGTAGGGCTCAGCCTGGAGAGGGGAGGAATCAGGTTTTGGCTGGCACTCCCTTCAGTCAGGAGGAGCTACCAGATTTGGGGGACATTCCTGCAGGAGTTGGCATTATGAGCTACAGCTGAACCCAGTTGTCTGGTGGTTGGCATCCCACTCAGAGAAACCAAAGTCATGGAGCCTGGCTGCCCCTTATTCTCCTAAAGCTTGCTTCCTTCACCTTTGGTTGCAGAGCACATTACCTGCAAATCTGAGAACTAGTCCTACAGAATCACTATTTCCCTGAGCAAAAGGCCCACTCTGTGAATGGTCTCAGGATCAGGGCAAGAAGAGAATTCCACAGAGGTCCGAGGTCACAATTACTGGAGGACAAAGCAATTTAGAAGGTGCACAGGTTATCCAAGTCCACCCCCCCCCCACCCATGGCTATACTGACTGCAGTGTCTGGCAGTAGAGGACAGCACTGAGATTTCACAAATTTGAAGCCCCACGGCCCACCACGTTTGTTCATTGGCAGGGTTGGTTCCCTAGGACTGGGGTGACCAGATCACAGGGGAGGCACCCACCTCCCATTTTCCATCACCCCAGGGATCTGAAAAGCCAGAGAAGAACAAGAGAGTGGAAAAAAAAAAAAAAAAAAGAAATCCTGATTCAGCGCCACCTATTGGAAGATAATAGGACTTCTTTGTATCAATCTACTAGATGCCACTCATTCATAGATGCCTAAACAGAGGAAGGAATCCATCAAATACCATGAATAACCAAGGTAGGGAGGCAGCTAAGAAAAAAAATAAAAATCTCCAGAAAATAAACTGAAAGACAAGGAAATATGTGATTTAAATGACAGAGACTTCAAGATCAAGAGATTAATATCTAGGCCTCAGTTATGTTCAGCTCCAGGCCCAGAAAAGCAGGAAAACCAGAAGTAGTGACACCATGGCTGACATCAGGGCCAATTCACTGATCAACAACCCCTACCCTAGCACCAACAAATCGACAGAGACCACGACCTTGACCATGACGCTAACTCCCTTAGTCATCGTAATTAATTATTTTTTCTCCTATACACTCCAACCACTAGAAATCTTTGGGAAGCCAGGTCTTTGAGCATTTGCTCACTTGTGTCTCTGGGGCTGGGCCACTTCCTAAAAATAAGCTCTTACTTTCCTTGCTGCAAACCACGGTTTGATTTTATTGGGCTTTGATGCTCACAGGCAAATGGGCCCCTTTGGTCTGGCAACAACGGTAAATGGAAATTCTTTATAAGAAACCTCAGTGTTTCATAGATTTCAAGACAAAGTCTTGAAACACCCAGAGTTGCATCTTCAAATAGGTCAATTTTGTTGGAAAACAAAATTCTGAGTAAATGTGAAGATCAAACTGGCTTTATGGAATGACTCATGAATCAGGCAACAGTCCACCAAGGTAACAGAAAGGAGCTCCAAAGACCTGTACAAAATGGAAGGCTTCTATAGGCAGAAGGCAGAAAAGATAAGGAAAGAGTGGGATTCCCTCATCCTACTTTGGGGGACAGAAACAGTCTGGAAGGCAGATTACCTCTGCAGTGCTAACCAGGTAATTCCAGATTGACTGAAGTTCACATTTTTTGAGAGAGGCTGACATTGCAATTAAGTCTTGATTTGCTGAGGTGGACTTAGCACAGGTGACTCCTCTCTGAACCTTTTCTGTAACAGTCCCAACCTCCATGGGATAAGAACCATGATTTAAACTTATTCTATTTATTTACATGTCAAATAAACCAAGAAAGCTTGCTATTGTTAATGACATGGTTTTAAAGGAAAAGAAAAAGATTATTCTCCCTATTCTCCCTAAAAAAAAATAATTAAACTGCTTTGAAATTAAGAGCTTGACTCTCAAACCAGATGTTGTTTGCTTTTCTTTTAAGGTTTTAGCATTTAATTGAAATCACAAAAGAACTTCATTAAGCCCTTGATACTTGAGTTCTAACTGAAAGGTTAAGCTTCCCTGCAGAGAAGCAAAGCAGTTAATTGCCTGCCTACTAAATAAAAAAAAAGCCATTTTTTTAAAAAGTACAGTCAAACCTTGGTTTTCCAATGTCTCCCATTTTGAACCATTCACTTCTCAACTAGACAACCCTTTCATGCTGCTACCTGTATGATCAGTCTCAAACCTCATAGGTGACAAAGGAGTGAATGTGTGTGTATCAGTCAGTTTACTGCTAAACATCATGTTGTTAGCATCTCAGGAAATAGTGCGGTGAATATTCTCGTGTTTTTTGCTTTTGTTGCTGCTTATTATTACTAAATTTTCATTTTTTACTGTACATTTCATGTCCTTTTTGTCATTAAAGTGTTTATTTATAGATTAAAGAGTACATTAGACATGTACAGTATCTAAGAAAGGTTAAAACAGGGAATCATTTGGGGGTCTGGAATGGATTAATTCAATTTACTTAATTTCTAATGGGAACAAATGATTCGGTTTTCGAACAGTGTCTGGAACAAATTAAGTTTGAGAACCGAGGTTCCACTGTAAATGTTTCTGTTTCTATTTCCTTCCATTTTTTAATTTAATTTCTTCCCAATTCAATTTCAAGCAAAATAGGGAATTGAGGAGGGAAAAGTTAGTCAACACTAGAAAACTTGACAGCTTTCTCAGGGAAATTTCCAAATCTGTAATTCCTTGCTTAAGTGTCTAAGAAGCAGCAGGAGCTGGCCTACACCATGGCCGAGGTTTGCAAACCCTGGCCACGTGGAGTCTGCATACTTAAAGCCAAAGCAAGCAAGTTTATTGTGAGTGAGTGGGGATGGGGCAATAGGTAGAAGGCACTTTCTCAAGATGTTCCAGTTTACCCAATGCCTCCGATGAACACTCTAGCAGAAAACTGTTCAGATCGCTTTAAGAGTATGGGATCCCAAAGTGCTTCTTTGACCTTCCAAGAACATTGCATTTGAAACAAATACTAAGCCCTGAAGCAAAGGCCTTAATTGGCCTCAGGGCAAAACTTATAATAACCACTTTCTGTTTTGACTCTTCTATTCTATTACACTACAAAAAGGAAAAGGTGAATATGATTCATTGTTTAAGAATTTGAGTTCCTAGCACACTACAGAGAAGGGTTCTTTTCCATCGTCAACTCAGGAAAATAATATTAACACGGGGAAGGATTTCCCCTCTATAGTCTAGTATCTAGCTCTATTACCAGCTGTGATATATTTACAAATACACATTATGTATAGGAGGCAATGTATAGGATTAGAGTTGGAGCAGAAATTAGGAATGAATAAAAATAAATTAATTCTAAAGATGCATAATCTTTCCAAGGCAAAACCATCCTTCTACACCTCCTTTGAAATCATGAAAATAAGTAAAGAAATCTGAGAAATCAGTGACTGAAACCCAGGTTAGTAGGGAAAGGTCAGAAAGGACACTTCCACTTACTGAAGATCAAAAAGTTACTTACGTTAAATTCTCTTTGAAAAGGGACAAATTTGCCTTTTAAATGGTAAAATAGGACCAAGCAAGAGATTACTCAGAAATCCAATGCTTGAGCACCAACAATCACTTACTTTGTAAATGGTAGGTAGGATCTGTTTCATTTTCAGCCTGTGAAAGACGAAGACATCGTAAACTGCTGAGACTGCGAGAACAGTCACTCCTTGTTCCTTCCACAGCATGCTGCATCCCGCACACAGCCCTGTCCCCAGGAACCAGCCCCACGTCCTGGCTGAGTAGCCTCTGGTAGAGCAGTGTTTAATGTAGCAGAGCAAGGAGAGGAGAAAGAAAAGACTGGCCCCGACATCGGCCCGGCCCACGATTCCTGCCACGGCCTCTGTGTGGATGGGGTGAGAGGCGAACATCAAGCCCGCCATGAAGGTCCAGTATCCGTCCCCAAGGAGTATCTTGGAGAAGCTCGTGAAGAGACCAGTGACGGCCGCATGCAGTAGGATATTGACAAGATGGTAGCTCCAGGGATTCAGCCCTCCGATGGCATGGTTCAGGCGAAAAGAAAGCGTGCAGAGTGGCCGGTAGGACTTGTGGCTGCCACTGTGGGTTAGAAGAGTCCCCCAGAAATCATTGTAGAAAATGTGCGTCCATGGCGTTTCTGGGAGAAGGTCCTGATTAGTCTTGATAGCACGGCTGAAAAACAAAATGTTAAAAAAAAATCAAATGAAAAATACAGGAAAAAATATTTGGTGAGAGTGGTAAGATATTATCTTCCTCCCTAGCTTTGTTGTCATGAGACTTTATGCTGGGGTTCCAGGAATGCATATTAATGCGAATGAGCTTTACATGTAGATTGAATTGAGATCCTCCCCTTATTTCTTCCTAGCACCACAATTAGGATTGTATTTCTTTGCCTCAAAAGCTTTCTTCCTTGTTTGAATGCAAGTATGTTTGAAGAATAAATGCAGAGGTTCTATCATTGATTTAAGCCTTAATGCAGAGGTTGCTAAACAAGTGTCCTAAAAATCACTTGGCACACTGACTAAAAATGCAGAGTCTAGGCCCCAGGTTGATGTGAAGCCTGAGAATATGCATTCTTTAAAAGCACAGCCCCAGCTGATACTGGTGCATGAGATACACTAAGAGCAAGAACTAGCCCCCAAGGGAAATACATTTTAAATAAAATATTTGTGCCTGGAGCAATGCTTCTCAAACATACACATCATCTGGGAATCTTGTTAACAGGCAGGTTCCACATTTCTAACAAATCCCCAAGTAAAACTGACTCTGCTGGTCTGTGGACCCCACTTTGAGTAGCAAGGACCTATACCAGTGATGGCGAACCTTTTGAGCTCGGTGTGTCAGCATTTTGAAAAACCCTAACTTAACTCTGGTGCCGTGTCACATATAGAAATTTTTTGACATTTGCAACTATAGTAAAACAAAGACTTATATTTTTGATATTTATTTTATATATTTAAATGCCATTTAACAAAGAAAAATCAACCAAAAAAATGAGTTCGCGTGTCACCTGACACGTGTGTCATAGTTTCGCCACCACTGAGTCCTATACAGCTGGAGAGATGAGCAAGAATGGCTTTCCATCTATCCAAATATTGCCCCTCTTCCTACACTCCAGTAAACTTCAGCCTTTGCCCCTTCTGAGCTCTCACAAGACTTAGTGTCATCTACACCAGATGCCACAAGGATGCACTTCCTTGTCTCTTGCTTTTGAGGGTTGGTAACTCAAGGAGGAATAACCTAGTATTTGCTGAGCACTTCCTATCTGCCAAGCCTCTGCTGGTCTCCTTGGCTGTATCTTCTTGGTTAATTCTTGGAATAACTGATGAGATAGATATTATATTATGTGCATCTCTCAAATGAGCAAATTGTGATCGAGAAAGGTAAATTAATAAAGAATCCAAATTCACAGCAATCAGAAATAACAAGGTCAAGTTTCATGGCCCATGCTCTTTCCAGTATGATGGGATCCTCAAAATATGATCCACAAACCACAAGGAGTATCTGAGAAAATACACAAACCTTGTAAACCTCTTAATGGCTATATTGGTTTTAGCATATAATTGAAATAAATTTTAATTATCACATCAAAGCTGGATTTCATAGATATCTACTCAAAATTAAGCTGTTAAACATTAAAAAGTCAATGTAAACATAGATATGAAGGAATCAACAGTGGATAAGGTACAATTGTGGAAGGCAGCACATAAATAACTCAGTTTGGAGGATTGGAGTATTCCTGTTCTATGGCATTATACCTGCCAGAGAATAGGATGGCATCTGGAGTCTTTTGTATCTCCAGTGCAGCTATCTCAGTACTTACAGAACACAGAGAGGGACATGAGTCAGAAGAAAGCAGGAATGAGACACTTAAGTAGAAAACTCTTGCCTACTCTAATGTCAGGACTTTTTAAGGGGATGTGGATGCATGCATACCTAAAGAATAGATGGTGGGTGGCCACTCTGAAGACCTTTACCTATAGCCACTCCACCAGTTCTGCCTTTCATTGTGAGGCAGCCATGATTAAAGGAATTTCCATATGAATTTTACCAAAAATCAGGTTGTAAAAGCCCTGGCTTAAGGAGAAATGCCCGAGTCCCAGCTGTATAATTTACTGAGTGACTTCGAAAACAAGAGTATGGGACAGATTAAAAACCCATCCTAGGTGTTTAATAGAAATAGTAGAGTTAGTATTCCACTTGAGATCAATGGCTGGTCAATGCTGGTTTTCAACAGCTTCTCTAAACGGCCTCCCAATTAACCTCTCTGAGCTTCAATTTCTATAATGATAATAGTTTTACCTTGAAATCATTTAACAAACACTTGTAATTGTTCATTTGCCTTCTATGTAAAGAAGCAGAGAACACTGCTTTGCAGATACACGAGTGTTCTGGAGACCTAGAACAAATGACATCTCAGTCCTGCTAGCTGCTACTGTGATTCTACAAAGACTGGGGTAAAATTTATAAAAAGTCCCTTATTGCAGTCTGCTTGACCCACAACCTCTGAACTTGGGCACATTTGGGGGTTAAAATTAAAATAGACTGCCCTAGCTGGTTTGGTTCAGTGGATAGAGCATCAGCCTGTGGACTGAAGGGTCCCAAGTTCGATTCCGGTCAAAGGCACGTGCCCATGTTGCGGGCTTGATCCCCGGTAGGGGGCATGCAGGAGGCAGCTGAACAATGATTCTCTCTCATCGTTGATATTTCTCTCTCTCCCTCTCTCTCTCTCTCTCTCTCTCTCTCTCTCTCTCTCTCTCTCTCCTATTCTCTGAAATCAATAAAAATATATTTTACAAAATAATAAAAAATAAAACAGACTGATCAGTAGTTGATAATTTATCTACTGTATGTGAAACACCATACTACTCTTTCTATATCTACCAGTTGACTTTTCTAGATGCTCAATAAAAAGGCAGAAGGTCTGTTAAAATCACGTCTTAAAAAATACTCAATGTGGTAGGGATAGTTGTTTTTCCATGTCTATTTCCAGCCTTTTTGCATACTCTTAGACCTTCTATTTTTAATGGTGTATGGTCCCTAGATAGAAGATTTCATTTCCTAACTCCCATTGCTGCTATAGATGGTCATGTGACTAGTGGTTGGCCAGTGGAGCATAAGCAGAGTTTTATGTACTACTTCCAAAAAGTGTCCTTAAAGGGGAAAAAAGCTTCACACTCTTCCCCTCCACCACTACCTCCTTCCTGCTGGAGCAGAGATGCAATAGCTGGGGGTCTAGCAGCCATCTTGGCCCATAAAGTGTCCTTAGGAATAGAAATCATGCCCAGCACAGCAACAGACTGAAGGAAATTGAGTTCCTGTCTTGGTAGAACATACCAACCCTGGGCTAACTACCTCCCCGTTGCATGAGCGTGAGAAATAAGTTGGTATATTTTTTTAAACTGTGATATTTTGGGTGTTAGCTAGTGGCAACTGAACCTAGCTGTAAGTGAAATCCTTTGTTCACAGAAGACCTACTATATCACAGTGGTTTGACTTTTCCATTTTTATTTTTTATTTTTACAAGTCTCCATGTATTGACTCTATATTAAATGAATTTCCATGTAAACTGACTTTTAAAATATTAGAAACAGATGTTATTCTGGATCTATTAAATTAAAACACCCTGCTATGACATTCATCAAGAGTCTAACTCAGAAGTAATTGCTTAAGACTCGATGAGTTATAATTAAAATTTAAAAGAAATATGAAAAACTGTTGTCATAGAGAGCTGACTTCAAGCAATTCAGAATGAACACCCAACTGGCCTCTGCTAAACATTAACCTAGATATTGATGTGAATTTCTCTATTATCAATGCAGAAACGCTCATACTATCCAAGTCAGGGCAGTGGAAGCTCAATAGCAAAGCATTCTGGGATAAGGCTTTGCTGCTGTAGTAAGGAAAGCTAGAAAGCAAATTCTGTTTACGACAACACTATACCCTCTCACTGGCAGATCCATATCAGATGGAGAACCATGGTCTCCAAACCAGGTTTTCCACAGGCTATTAGCTCATCACCATAATCAACTCTGTAAAGACTTTTTAAGAAAAAAGTAAAACTCATACTTAAAAAAAAAATCTGTTCAAACCTGCCAGAATTTCTTATATTTATAGCAATAAGTCTAGTAACATGAAGCAGCCAACAAGCTATATTACAAGTCTAACTCTCACAAAATAAGGGTTTTAAAAAAAGAAAATTAACAAATCTCATAATTTCACTGTGAGAAAAAATTTTGATGAAGTAGAGCCCTAAATTGTCATTGTGGGGAAAAATCTAAAGGGCAAACAGTATTAATAAAACAAAAGTGGAAGGGTGAGAGAAGACCTTACCCATGTGCAAAACATACTATCCAAAGGGAGACTTGAGTATGATAACATTCTCTGGCAGGTGTTACCTGCTTAGGAAGGTTCTTACTTAACTGATGAATATTATGGCAAAAGTAAATGAAATAAGTCTAAATTGTACTGGGCTTTACTATATGTCATGTCACATATGCACGTCAGTGATAAGGGATACATTACACATCCCTCACATCATTTTAAGAAAGATACAGACCAAAGAGGCTTTAATAGAATCTGAATAATGTGCCAGCAAAATGAGAAGTAAAGGTAATCATTCAATACTAGGCATAATAGATTTTCATCCATTTGTGTTTTCTTACACGAGTCCAAAATGGAAATAGTAAAAGCTCTTCTCGGCTAATGAAAAACCTTAATTCAAAACAAGATTTCATGCTGATATAATTTCCGAGGTTATTTCTGTGAATTGGGACTGAAATTTAGGAAGGCACTAAAATCTTCCACTGCAGGAGAGGTAAAGAAATCAGAGCAGCAGATCTGAAGGAGAAACCACTGGCAGCAGAATTCTCCAGGGCACACATGACTGGGACTGTCCTTGGAAGCACAAAGGTCCCGTCTCTCAGATCTTCACGGAGTTCTTGCCCCATGTCCCCTTTTGTTCATTTGTGGCTCTTTGTTTTTGCTGCCTTGTGATTTTCCCCTTAGGAAATGCTGGCAAAGGCCAATGCTATTGTGAAACATGAATGATGTGACTGCCATCCCAACTGTCCTCATCTGGGTTTCTCTCACTGCTATTTTTTCTGTCCATTGACCTTTGCAGTCACAAGCGCCCACATAAATGATGACCACTGGTCCTCTGAGCAGGAAGGAGGCTCAGACTCTTCAAACATCAAATGGCACACTCATGAAAAAGAGCTCAATTCTGAAGCCAAGTGCACTACATGAAGTTCCAGCTATGACACAGTGGACAAACAGAGTTACTTCACCTCCCCATACCTGATTTCTCATCTGTAAAATAAAGATATTAAGTGTACTTGCCATATGGGACCATTGCGAGGAGTAAATGAGTCAGTAAACAAGAAGTACATTGTTATACTTAACGTAATGTGTATATGTAATATATGTAACACACATTAGCTGCTGCTATTATTATTATCATCAGCAGCACCAAACAATTGATGCTAGCCATCAATGGAAACAGTGCTCATTTATCATGTTCATAGCCTTCAAAATCTATGGGTCATGGTCATGAGTACTTCACTTAAAATTCCCTTAAGCTTTAATGACCCTCTCAGAACATGATCATGACCATGTGTGGAGCTTTATTTTTGGTCTTTAACACATTACTGTTTTCATTCTCCTATCTTTTGACTACCTCTTTCTAACTCTCTAACTCTCCTTAGCTAGCCTCCCCTTCACACTTTTCACTAAATGTGGATGTCTCTCTCCTAGTTCTGTCCCCTGACCTTCTTTCTCTCTACACTTTCCACCTCTGTGGTCAGTTCTAACACCTGCTACTCAGGAGATGCCTTCTCCATCTGTACCTCAAGCTTGGATGTTGCTCATAAGGCTGCACTTGTAATTGCTCAGGTGATATCTGCACCTGACTGGGGAAAAGAGTAACGAAATCCTCGTTCGTCTACTAACAAAAGGTGTTACCTTTGGCCCGTTAGCTTCTCTAAAGCTCAGCTTCCTTACGATGGTTGGTGGATAATAATAATAATGCTGCTTCTCACAAATTGTTGTGTTAGCGATCAAACAAGGAAACGTTAACTTAAAATGTTTGCCATTTACTTAGCCTTGTAAATTTGTAACAGAAACTCGCTGTTTTTTTCGGACCTCTTCTAGTTAACAGTCTCCTGTCTTTCCTTTTGAAAACAGCTCACATCCACTCTCAGTCCATGTGGATAGGGTGAGGCTACCCTGACCTCATGATGAAAGGTCAGCAAATGACTTGCTGGTTAGTGTACTATATCCCCCATCCTCATTCCTGGCCACAACAATTGACTTAGCAGCCAGCCAGGCCAATCAGAGTCAAGAGAGCCCCAATAATCTACTGGAAGAAAGAGGTCATCCTCTTTTGAGGATGAGATGAAATCCTAGAGCTACTAGAACATTCTCTGAAGACAGAGCCTGCCTAAGAATGAAGCCAACACAAAAGAACCCAGATCAATTACCAAAAGTCAATTCCTGGTGCAGCTGGATCCTGTCATGCCTGAAGCGAGCACTATTAAATAAGCCAGTAAATGCCCTTTCCTCATAAGCTAGCTTGAACTGCTGACATCCACAGTCAAAAGAGTACTAAATAATACAGCACTGTATAACTATCAAGTAATATTGTTAGTTGCCCTTTCAGTAAGTCTGAATCCAAATAACTTTCCTCACAAAACATCTCCCTTGTCATACCAGCTAACTTTGCTTTTCTACTACCCTCATTCAGGCTTTCATTATTTCCCACCCGCACTGCTTTGCATGCTGAAATTGCCTGTTCATTTTCCTTTTTCTCTCATTAGGATGTTAAGTCCCCTCAGGGAAAGAATTATGCCTTATGCTTTCTCCCAGTGCCCAACACATATCAGGTACATAATAAATATTTGGTAGACTGAACTAAACAGCTATCCCTGCCTGCTTGCATTCCACCTTTGATCCATTGCACACATGCTATGGATAGAGAAACTTCCTGAAATACAAGTCTAACAGGTCTTTATTTATCTTTTGGAGACTAGCACACAGTAGTACTCAATATATGTTTGATAAACTGAATTCTAATTAGAAATGATTCATACTGATAGGATGCACTCACCTTTTAGAAAAAGTCTACATTTTTTTAAGTTTATAGGGAAATATCACTTTCCCCTAAAAGTTTACTCACTCTGAGTACTAACCTCTGCTCACCCAATAATAATTAACTGTAAAAAACCATCAGGTTAACTGGCTTACCCAAATGTCTTTGGCACTCATTTGCCACTTAACCTATAATCTTTTAATTAGAGTCCCTCTTTAGGGATAAGTCATTATATTTTGAAAACTTCACTTAATATGCAAATACTTGGCTAATGTGGTAGGGGAAAGAGAGAAATACTGTAACATCTAGAGTTTGTCTTAGTTTGGAAATAAGCAATGTATTTCACATTCCTAGAGGCCCTTCAGGTAGAGCAAGTACATTTCAGCACAGGGTGCTAGACTGTTGGGAGACAGTGTTAGGTTTCCAGTTCCCAGAGGAAATGAAAAGCTTTAAGCTCTAGCCATGAATCTATCATGACACCTATAACACTTACTTTTTTCTATCTTAAATCTCCCTCTACTAGACTGTAAATGCTTCAATGGCAGAGATGATAACTTCCTAAACAAAGAACACTTAAAAAAATTAAATTGTTGCCATATAGATATTAAATGAAAAGAGGCCACAGGAAATAATCAAGACCCTGTGGTCACACATCCAAGGGTCAGAGCTCTCAAGTAACTGTAAGGAAAGGAATATTCTCATAGACCCTTCCCTCTATCCCTGTGGGAGTTTCTCCTAGAAGCTTCTGATTAAATGGGGTCCCTGCTTCAGCTAAACTAAGCTCCCGGAGCACAGCTGCCAGGATACGGACCTCTCGGAGAGCTCTCTGGATGAGGAAGCGCCCTCCTCACCCCAAGTCTAGAATTTACCCAACACTCTTCCCATAGTGGGAGAAAATGAGACGGAGAAATCTTGGTTAAATATGTTTAAAGTATCTTTAGTTCCTCAGATAAATTAAAGCTGTCATTTTCAGATTTCTATGGGAAATATATATAAAAATTTCCCTCTGGCCCTGAAAACTAATTAATAATCAATTCAAAAGAAAGCTGATCATTTAAAATTAAAACTTCAGTTACCTAAAGATATTTTGAAAAGTATTTACATGAAAAGCATTTTGCAAGATTAAAGCAAAAACTAACATGAGATTATCAGAAAAACCATACCCCAAGCATTTAATTTCACTGATTAAAGGAATCCTCTACCTTAATGTTTACCTGTTTAACTGAAAATAATTTCCATTGCCTTGCAATTTGCATGATGAAATACAATATTAGTATTTCCATATAATTTGCTCATTATATCCATATTATGTCATCCTAACATTAATAAAAAATGTGATTATCCAAATGCACCTCCTCCACATTGTGCTAAATTTAATCAGAATTCTCAACTTAAACACTTAATGAAAATATCTTTATTCCTAAATCTCCAAACTTGAAATCAGTATCCACTAGAAAAGATACTATGGAGATTTTTCACTCCCAAAAGTTAACTCAAGTATAGGAATCACTTTAGTACACTATGTAATTTATGGATTTCAATCAGCTTCATAAGTTTTCATAAATTCACAATCTACAAAAAGGTGATTTAAAGAAAATTTTTTAGGATACATTGTAAAGTATGACTTGGTTCCTTAAATTTTTCTATTTTAAAATAATTACAAATGTTTAACTGTTTTTGAATAAAAGAAATGAGCATCAGATTGTAGTCTTTTTATGAAATTCAAAGCCTTCAAAAATGAATGGGTTCTATCGGACACCAGATTTCAAGTGAGAAATACATGGAGTGTTTGTGTGAACTAATATAAATTCAAAGTAAACATCATTACATAAAAGGGTACGGTCTTTTTTTTTTTAGTTTTATTCATTTCAAACGGCCTGCGGGCCGTAGTTTGCCCACGGCTGCCTTAGAGCCCGCTCCCCCTCAATCTCGCCTCAGGCCTCCACTACCCTATTGTCTGTGTCCATGGGTTATATATACAGGTATACAAGTTCTTTGGCTGATCTCTTCCCACCTACCCCCGCCTTCCCTCTGAGATTTGACAGTGTGTTCCATGCTTCTATGTCTCTGGATCTATTTTGTTCAACAGTTTATTTTGTTCACGAGATTCCACATATAAGTGAGATCATGTGATACTTACCTTTCTCTGCATGATCGAACACCTACTTTGTGCAAGGTCTTGTTCTCTGCGCTTTTACAGAATCAAAGAAGACACAATCTTTGTGCTTAAGGATTTGATTATCCAAACACACTCTACATAGGTAGGCACGGCAAGGTGAGAGGATGCCTCTTCAACTACAATACTTGCCTTCTTGCATCAATGTGCTATGTAAATTTCAGAGCGGATCTACTACAGTACAAGGTAGTTTTCCCAACTACACAAGGATTACCTCATTTTTTAAAATCACAGCCTTGAGGAGGGATCATCATCTTCACTTAAGGGAAACAGGGAGAGTGTCTCCTGGCCATGGCCACTGCCTGTGACCCCGCTAAGGGTGCTCAGCCTGAGCACTGCCAGACCACAAAATTGGGGATGGGGGTGGGGGGGGAGGAGAAAATTTAAAACGAGACACTAACATGCTCTGAGAGAACAGGCGTTGGGGGTAGGAAGACGTTCATGTAGCATTATCCAGATGTTTGGCTTCTCTGTTAGCCTAACTCCTGTCTTCTCTGAATTAAGTCTTAACCAAGTCACCTTTCTTTATCCATGCCTCTGCTTCAGCCAAAGAGAAGAGCCAAGAAGCTTCTTCTAGCCAAACGTTTGCAAGGATCCTTTGTCTTTTCTACTTAAAATTTTCCACATGTTGCCCATGCATCCCTCACAGGTATTCATGTTATAATAGCATCTTGCATTTGTCTCATGCTTTTACATATTACAAAATGTGCTCATGTGCATGATGATCCTGAACCCTTGTCAGCGCCCTGGGAGTAAGCGGATGTGAACAGATGCGGACGTGAGAAGCTGAGTCCTGCCTGAGACAATCGCAGCAGAAGATCTGAGCCGCCCACACAGAATCAAAATCCCCGTCCTCACGAGAAGAAATCTAGACATGGAGAGAGACACTAGTGGTGCATGCACCAAAAAGACCATGTAAGGTAGCCATCTGCAGGCCAAAGACCTCAGGGGAAACCAAACCAGCTTACACCTTGACCTGGAACTTTTAACCTCCAGGACTTTGAGAAAATTAATTGTTGTTGTTTAAGCCACCTAATCCGTGGTGTTTTGTTCCGGCAGCCCTAACAAACAAATATGCCAAAGAGACCATCATACACAATTACACACTCTATCCTGTTTATCCTTCAGAGTTTCAGGGAAACTAGTTTTCACAAAAAAGCCAAATTTCTCCAATGCTATGTTGGGTGTTCTGTTTTTTTATGACAGTGGTTGGTTGAACTGCTGTGTGAACAGTAAGAGAGTTTTAAGAGATATCTTATTCTTACTGCTGCCGGGATGTATCTATGTCCTCTACCAGAGAAAAAAAATTTTCCTGACCATGTCAATGGGGCAATAATGCTAATTAAACACACATAATAAAATACTAGTGCTACTTCATACTTGCACTGAAACTGACAAAGCTTACAAAGCACACAGACGTGATCTCATTTTATCCTCACAAAACTACTATAAAATATGAACCCAGAGCTGCAGGGGTTAAATTAAAGAAGAGCACATATTAGACACAGAGAAAGACCCTGAATGAACACTGTTCTCCAACCTACTCCATTTAACCTTAAAAGCAACTCTGTTCCTCCACACGGACAATAAATCTCCAATGAGAAGTGTTTGTAAGACAATTTGAAAGTAAAATCCTAGTCTATTATTGCATTTTGTCTGGAACCCATATATCTGCCCTCAAGACTCAATAAAGCTATAAAAATGCTTTGTGCCATATTCTTTTAATTTCTGCAATTCAAAAAGAAAGTCTTCTTTTAACACTAAGGAGTTTTGGAAAACCTGAGTCAAAGGAAGGTGTTAGTTGCCTTCCAGTGACGTGTGGAAAAGGCAGCTTTATGAAAGCCAAAAACGAACCTACAATTTCATGTTGCAAAATATAATAGAAAACATATTCTGGAAGAAATTTTGCTGCTTGCATCCCTTTTCAACTATAAAATAGTTACACACACACACATGCATCTGAGAAAGATCAGACTTTGAACATATTGCAGCAACACACACGCACAACCCGGGGAGTTTCACCAGGGTTGCCTGTGATGACAGGATACACAGACATCCCTACAATAAAATCAGCCTCACAGCTAAATCAGAGAGTCTTTTTGGACACAAGAATATACGAGCCCTGATGAAAAACAGATAGGCAAGGAGGAAAACACTCCAATTTAAAACTAACACAGATGAGCCTACCCAAAGTACCCAAACATTTGGTCCACAAACCACCAGCAACACTCTTAATTTGTCAATGGGGGGCAAGAGATATTTCATCCAAGAATAAGGACAGAAAGGGACATTAACTCTGCCATTAAAGTGTATGGGCATTCCAATATAAAATACTTTCTAATACAGATGTCATTCACTGAATGGCAATCAAGAAATAAATTAAACTTCAGGGAGCTGTGTCGCCCTTTAAATAAATCACATTGTAGGCACTCAAAATACATATGCTGAATGTTAAATGAAAACTTATCAGCTCACTCAGATCTCATGTGATGAACAAATTATGAAGCACCAACGTGTCCCTTTTAGCATCTTAAGGTTGGTTTATTTTATCCTTTTGCTAACCCCCAAATTCTCAAACTTAGAACAGTGGGATATGTGGAGTGTCCTCTTTAGCACTCCATATCTATGGCCATTTAATCACCTAACCTCCATGACACTGGAAATTCCTAAACCAGACCACAGATCATTTTTATTCAATCTTGACCACCACTGTCTTTACTACACATCATTTCTGTCACACTAGCCATTGCCAATAAAAGAAAACACTTTCAACATATAAGTAACTGTGCTAACTAAATAAATTAACAAAGCATGGAAGAATAAGCAGAACCTAAGTTTGAGAATGGAAAATGGTATTCAATCAAAGAAATCTAAGCATAACTGATATAACTTTTCACTCCAATCTGTATGGGGGAAAATACTATATTCACCTTTCATCTGAAGCAACTCCTGAAATCAATGTTAAGTGTTACTAAACACACACACTCCACACTTTAGAGTTAGCCAAGTCTTGATTTGAAATCTTCCCCTTGAACTTACTAGCTATATGATTCAGTTTTCTAGTGAAGATAAAACTTCATAAGACAAGCACACACAGTAGGCACTTAATGAATGATTGTAAGTACAATGAATCACCTCCCTTGTCTTCCTAGATTCCATAAAAGAGTATATTTTTTTTCTGAAATGTCAGTCAATATCACTACAGCTCGCATTCAGTTATGGTGTCATTTATCATTTCTCTTAGCATGTCCTCCAGGACCTCTGTTCCTCCCTCCCCCAGCGCTCCGACCTGAAACTGTGCCTGTATTAATCATAAATTAAGGCCATTAGCCAATCTAAGAGCTCGAGAATGATGTTCACAGCAGTCTAACTCATCTGGGAGGATGGATGACAGCAAGGTTAAGTGAGGGGATCAAAAAGCATAAGAAAAAGAAGGAAGAGTCATAGGACTTATGTCATAGTGCACAGCCTAATTAGGACATTCTGGGAAGCCGCTTCATTGGAAGGACAACAGTTGCATACCACTGAAGAAGCTGGGCTTGGTATTTTTTTTTTTACTAAAAAACATCCATCCTAACAAAGACACTATAATTAGATTGGAAAACTAATATTTTTAGCTGTCTAAAGCCTATTTTTGCTTGCACAAAGTTAAAAAAGAATTACTCTATGCATTTGCAATCACACACACACACACACACACACACACACACACACACAGCAATATGGTTCAAAAATAGCAGGTTCTTAAAAGCATGACACTATTTATTAAACCTTTTGTATCTTTGCTAATAAAAAGGGGCAACATACATTTAAAAATATCCTCTTTACAGTCTTCATCTAAGCCAACCCTATGCAGGTGGACAGTAAATGGGCTATAATTTGTGATGGCCCAGAATGGAGTCTAGAAGAGTTTAAAATCAGAAATGTGATCACTTTGTGAGAAAAGGCAATGTCATGCACTCTATCATGGTCACTCTACTCACAGGAGATGGATTTTCACACTGAAAAACTAACATTAAAAGTTGCCTTGGGGAGGATAACAAAATAGGCATCCCCAAATGCTCTATCGGCCCTGTCTTCTAATGGTTTCTTTTCTGAAGGCATCCTGGAGAGAAGTTCAATCTTTCTAATGGGAATATAACTGTACTACAACTCTCCAAGGGCATTTACCACTTTAAAAAGGAACTCTAAACTCTGCTGTCTTTAAAAGGCAAGGAGGTCACTGGGAAAAGTCATTTTTCAAAGCTCCAGTGAACTGGCACTCTGCTTTGCTTTCAGCCACAGAGATAAGGCGTGCAGTCTTGGTAACAGAATCGCCTTTCTTTAATTTTTAATGCCTGTCCATTTCAGGGCTCCCAGGGGGAATCAATGACTTACTCATGGCATCATAAATAGCTTGGACTGTGTGTATGCATGTGTTTTAACAAAGCAAGAAGCAACTGCTTTGTTCCTTTGTTCCATCCATCAACTATTCATTTTTAGTGAACATTCGATAAAGGCTACACAAGTACAACATAAAGGCATCTTCCTATCCATCCCAAAAGGAAAGAAAAATAATAATCTCATCATTGCCACCCCTCACAATTTAAGAGAAAACAAAGCTCCTAGAAGGGTAGACAGGTGTTTTTTATTTCCCACTCTGAAAGCGCACACAGGTATAAGCATGTTCAAATGGCAGTGAATTCATCTGGAATGTGAAAGACCATGGGGTTCACACATATAAAGATCAACAGTTGTTTTAGAAATTAACTACACCACATCTTAAACTTCTACACAAGTTCTAAACTGATCCAGGTGTTATCATCAGGGTAGAAACAGATGCAGTGTTAACACATTAAGCTGTGAATCCAACTCCAACCCTGCTTAATGGGCTCCACATGCTGAAAATGATCATCATGGTAGGAAGTGCACTCAACCATAAGCCTAACTTTCAAACAAAACAAGAGTTTCATTATCTACATTATGCTCACACACAACTACTCCGGGACTAACACTGTTTGTACACGGATTATGATGCATTAATAATTTTGAGGGCGGGAAAAGATATTGGGAGATTAATGCAACATCAGCACAACAAACCCACAGTTGTCACAGGGGTGCTGACAGCATTTCAGTAGTGCTGTCACCACAATAAAGTCGATGCTGGTTGCACAAGCCTGTCTCATCCTGTGATTCTATCTGGAATCCCAAAGTGGCTAGAGGAGGTGAGAAGAATGATGGGGAAGTTTATATAATAATCTATACTTTATGTATAGAATTTTCTTGTTTTTGAAATATTATGATTTGCATCGTATGATGTCACAAATGCTTTCCCCATCTTCTTAGTGAAAAAATAAAGACTCCCATCCAAGATCACAGAGTGAGGGAGGAGAGAAATTAGGGAAAAACAGTTCTGCTACTGCTCTAGTGTCTCTAGTCATGAAATCTCTGCACTGGGGAGCTCTTTGCCCCTATTCCATTTACAAAAGACAAAACAAACAAAATACAAAAACAAAAAAAAAAAAACAACCCTGGGTTATTCTAGAAGACTAATGCACAATAAAGGAGCACAAGTATGTTTCAGTCAATTCCCTTTGGCCCACCCCATTTCTTTTGCAACTAACAGCATTGACTAAAAGGTCTAAATGGTGCTAAATTAGTGCAGGATACAGGAAAGCTGTCTGGGAGGGAAGGGATTTCACCATGGAGCGTTCTGCATCTATTGACTTTTCTATTGACCCAAAAGCCTTACAGTCTTTTAAAAACTTCAAAAACAGATGATTAAAGTAATACCAGACTCTTCTTTACAGTTTTTCCTCTTCCAGAATTCAACTCTGATGAAAATTAATTTTTCAACTCTACTGAGAAGTCACCACTGTATATTTCTTGAATTATTTAATTTTTACATCTATCCTTATTTCCTAAACTTCAGCCTTAGCACTTACTTTGCATCAAGCAGACCTCAGTAGAGGTTAACCCCGAGGCAAGCCAGCTTACAGTATAACTCATATTTAGAACAAAAGGTGCTGTTATGACAAGTAAGCAACACATGTTCAAATCATATCCCAAGAGGGGCTTCAATAGGTATTAAGAGCTTCTGTCAAAAGATCATTCTGAAAACTGGCCTTCTATATTTATTCTAACATGGACTTAATTTGTCCTTTTTGACTAACCTATATATTATACAGATTTGAAACTAAGTGAATCCGAGGATGAATAGAAAAAGAAATGGTGGCAGAGAAGCAGTAGGGAATTTGGAGTAGACCTGTGAGAGAGAACACCAATCGCACAAAGTCCCAAGCTTTCCTGTCTCAACAATGGAGGAATGGGGGCAATTTTGTTTCTCTGTCCTCTGGCTTGTACTTACCACTGCAAGAACTAAAGTTAGTTAATTGTAATCATTGGCAAAAAGGGTGAATTATAACTCCAAACATAGATATTGGTGACTGTTTTAGTTTTCTATTATAACTGTAATGAATTACCACATATTTAGTGGCAAAAACAATAAATTTATTATCTTACAGTTCTGGAGGCCCTAAGCCCCAAAATGGCTTTCACTGGGCTAAAATCAAGGTATTAGCAGGATTTTACTCTTTCTGGAGGCTCTAGAGAAGATTACAGCTCCTTGTCTTTTCCAATTGACAGAGGCCATTCCTTGACTCATGGGCCCTTCTCCATCTTCAAAGCCAGCAATTGCTTACATCCTACAACCTCTGCTTCCAATTTCTCTTATTCGGCTGACTCTGGCTCTCCTACCCCCTAATTTCCATTAGAACAACTCTTGAGATTGCACTGGGCCCACCCAGAAAAAAAACAAAAAAACACAGAATAATCTCCTATTTAAAAATCCTTCCCTTTATTACATCTGTAAAGTCCTTTTTGCCATGTAAGATAACATATTAAGAGATTTTATTCTGCCTACCAGTGTCCCTTTTTGCTAGGCTTACCCATGTATATTAACAAGGTTATCAAAATAATTTCCTCACTAATATATACGAAGTACTCATCTCCATGGGCATGCAGAAGCAAGAATCAACAGTTGGTATGTGCATATAAATGAATGAAAATTACCATCATATATTTTCTACTACATTACCAAAGGAAAATATGACACAACTGCTGGATCAGCACACAGATGAAACAAAGTAAAATGAAGAATATGCTGAGCCAGGCCAGCATGGCTCAGTGGTTGAGCATTGACCTATGAACCAAGAGGTCACAGTTTGATTCTCGTTCAGGGCACATGTACAGGTTGGGGGCTCAAACCCCACAGAGGGAGCGTGCATGGGGAAGCCGACTGATGATTCTCTCTCATCATTGATGTTTCCATCTCTCTCCTTCTCCCTTCCTCTCTGAAATAAATAAAAATATATATGTATATTTATATTTTTTTAAATAAGCTGATATGTAGAATAAAGTCCTGAAGCTTTTCCTGATTTGAGAGAGAGGCACAATTTTCATAGGAGAGCTTTCATCACTCAAAATTCCTTCTAAAATCCTTCCTGCATCTCAAGTACATTCTAGAAAACTAGAAATTGTAATTAGGTAAGTGGTCAGTTCATGGTTATGAAGTTCACACATATCATATTATATCCAGCGATAATATTCAAGATACTAACAACTGCTTCAGAATGGGAACAGGCTATAGTGCTAGAGGAGGGTGTTATGGGGCCTCTGCTATGTTTAGTGTTAAACTTTAAGTAGCTGGATGTTGGGGAAATCCAGGTGATCTCAGGTGAGCGTACAGAATGGTCAAGGAAGAGGAGAGCTTCAAGGGGGTGGTATGTCATACTGCAATTGCCACACCAGTGAGAACTGGCTAACTATTAGTGCCCCAACAGAACTAATAGAGTTGGTCACAGATTGCCACAGAGAGTATGTATGCATCATTACATTTCTATTTAGGGAAATAAAGTGAGATGGAAAAGAATCTCTATTTAGGGGGCTGGGGGAGGGGGTTTGCAGATACCATTTTAAGCAGGGAGGAATGACAAGATTAACAGTGCAGTATCCAAACAGATCCTGTCAGGATGGAATGACCAATAGAAGTAAACAAAGTTAAGTTTTATAGGAATAAGGATTATTTCGTAAGACCTAAAATTGGGCCCAAAGCCAGCAGCAACAGGATGGGAAGATATGAGTCAGCAACATACAGATGGAGAAACACTTGGAGACTTTAGAAAAAAGGAAGACTCAATGAGTCAGTGTGATGTAGCCACAAACACATACACACACACACACACACACACACACACACACACAAATATCAAATACAAACTCATACTACAATAAAAACAAAACATTACATAATCAAAATGGAAGAGGATGATAAGTTTCTTCAAAATACTGAAATTGCCTCATACCAAAGAAGGATTAGACTTGATCTCTACATATCATGAAGACAGACTGAGATCATGTAATAACTACCAGCTAGATGTTGAGCTATACAGAAGAACTTTAACTGTTGTATATCTAGTGATAGAGCATGTCATCTGCTCAGGGGTTAGTGATCCTCCATCACTGGAAATCCAAAAAGAGAGGCTACATGATTATGATAGAACTAGAGGCCCAGTGCACAGATTCGTGCATATTGAAAGGAAATCAATTAGAAGAAATATTTTAACATCGCTAGTCACCCATTCTCTATAATAGAAGTGTCAACCAAATTCACAATCAACAATGACAGATCGAAACACACACGTGCAACTGGCGCCAGCGAGAGCTTTATATGTATATGTGCAAGTCAACTTAGCCTTTTATATATATTGAATAAATTTGCTTAATTAGACCTGCTTTCTGATTTAGCTAAACTTTTGCCAGCCCAGTGAAGCACCCCAACTTCTCTTTCAGGTAATTGTCAGCAACACAACAGTAAATATCAACATGAAGCACATTATTATTATAGATCACGCTGGGAGAACAAAGGGTAAAATATTTAACTGCAGCAGTGTTTGACTATATTCTGCACAGTGAGAAAACCTGAAGTCATTTTCAAGGTCCACCATTTCTTACTTCTTTTCAGTCGGGTCAAGTTTCTAAGCTTTCTAAATCTCCATTTTCTGGCTAAGGAAAAGAAAATAGGATTCCACTGGGTCTCCTATTTACCTACTCCAGGACTTCTGTGAGGATCAAATGAGATGAGGCACTGGAAAACCCTTCACAGACATTTGATTAAAGTGTAAAATGTTTGCACCTGGCTATAAAGCAAGCCGTATTCCTGGGCTGAAGAAACTCCAAGGAGGCTAGTTGCTAGGGAGAGGAAGCCAGGCATTGCTTCATGACGTCCTCACCCGGCGCCCACAGCCACTGTTTCTGGGCTGGGCTTGGCTGGGCTGGGCTGTGGGCTGCATTTTGCGCCATGGGGTCTCGGCAGCTTCGGCTGCGATTTGGTGGGCTGTTGCTCTGGAATGGTGGCAGGACCTGTGTCACACTTGGGGGAAGTCAAGTGTTGTTTTTGTGGGAGCCAGGTCCGTGGTGTGCTGTTTCTCTATAAATGGCCAGTGCACGTCATGGCAGCTCCTGCATTGAGCATCTGCCCTCTCATGGTCAGTGCACATCATAGCAACCAGGCGGATGATGGGATACTTAGCATATTAGCCTTTTATATATATATATATATAGAGAGAGAGAGAGAGAGAGAGAGAGATAATAGTAGATGGCTAGATCAGACATATTTCAAGGACACTCCACATCTTGGAATTCAAGGATTCTATTTCTGTAAGATATCATTTCTAAAACAGATATTCACAATGCAGTTTCCCTCTCATTAGTCATTTACATAGATCCCCCATGATTTCTGCCATGTTCACATACTAATTGTACTAGTAATTTACTTAGTATCATCCTTTTAATTGTCTTACTTTTATTTTCACGGTATTTTGCCTTGTTCTTAACAATAATATCCATAAAGTATCTGTCATGCTAATAATATTTTTAATTAAAAATCTTTAAATAAGTGTTAAGATAAAATGTTTACATGAATACCTCCTAAATCAGTAGCACACAGCCGCACTTTATACACACTGTTGTAACTTCTCAGTATCAAAAGTGCATACATTTTTTTAACTAGATATTTCCCCCCAGATTTCTAAGCTTTGAAAATCACCTTTAAGCACACTTTCATTTTGGTACAGTTCTAGTATTGTTGCTGTGTTTGTTTGTTTGGTTTAAGAAAGGGCAGTGAAAAAAAATTCCCAGGCATCCTACTTACTTGGCTGTATTTGCCCTGTGTTTTCGAAACCAATTATTCATATAATGAGTAACAGTCTTAAGTGTCAAGATAGAGCTCTGGTCACCGTTAACATTTTGTAGAATTGAACTCAAAAACCTTGAACACATTATTGAATTTGCCAATATTCCAATTAGCTAAGAGATTAACAGCTGTATAGCTGGCCTATTTGTTTGGGATTTCCATTTTCCTTACAGACTTATTTGGCAATATGCTGTATATTTTGTGAGAGTGAAACAACTGAATGAATAAAGAAGCATTTTAAGGGGGGTGGGGGATGGGCAGGGAACAGATGTGTCTAGTTGCTTTTCTTCTACAACCTCTTCAAGAAAGAATCTCAACAAAGAGCAGGGTCCAAACTATTGAAATTTTGAAACATAGAAGGTTTTAGTTGACTTATTTTTAGTTGACCCTGCTTTATTGGCTCACTAGTAACTTGGAAAATATCTGCCATAAAATAGGCTCTTACCACCCGACCAAGCTCAGACAGGGATTCAGGCTTTAGCACCTATTTAAGTTGCTAAATAATTATCCAGCTGGTTTCATTAATTTCATAATTTATTTCCCAACTTTCTACCTTAACAAATAAACACCTTTGACATTAAAAAACACTCTAGAAAATCTGGCAATATCATATGAATAAATTTTATTGACATTTTGGAAAAGAGGACAAAAAGCATAGGGAGGAGGGAACCCTCCACTGAGAGAAAGCAGGCAGACCTAATTAAAGTTAGACTGAATTTTGTGCTAGAATGAAGCCAGGCATGGTCCTTGGATAGTAAGTACTAAATCTCTTGGATAGTTCCTTGACCATGGCCCATACTTTACATTCAATTTCCCTGAGGGATGGGATCACCAAGGAACGGGACTGCAAATCTGGAACTAAAACATTTGCTTCTATTATATCTCCTCCTGTCCTATGTCCTCTTTTCTCCTTTTAAAGAAGTTTGTTTAAAAAAAGAAAAGAAGAAGCTGCTTCACTTTTCTGGATGAAAAATTAAGTTAAAGCTATAATTCAGAGAATTTTAAAACTTTCTGCTCAGATCCAAAAGCTGCTTTGAATTAGTAGCTGCCACTGGCACCCAATTTATTTGTAGTGAAGAGTTGTGCCCTTCAGTAGATTTTTTTTTTCCTAAGCCTTATAAAGTAATGAGGGTTTAATAAAACTTCATCACGACTTTGGGGGAAAAAAAAAACTTCAGTAGGATTATAGAAGACTAGGGGCCCAGTGCACGAATTCATGCACCCTGAAAGGAACTGTGGGCTATGAGGCTGCAGTGGGCACAGGGGCGAGTCTTGGCCCATCCTCCATGCACCAGCCCGGCCCCTCCCACCGCAGCCCTGGGTCCCCTGTCTGCTGGCAACCCCGCTCCCGCTGCCTGCAGGGAGAGATTGGGGCCGGCCCCAGCAGCGGGTGCGAGTAGAGCTGGCATTGTCAGCGGGTGTGAGCGGCGGGTGCCGGCCCCAATCACTCCTCGGGGTTTCCCCCGATTGCCCCTCAGGAGCAGGGGAGGTGGAGAAGCCCTGAAAGCAATGGGGTGGCAGCCCCCACTCACACCCACTGACGGTGCCAAGTGATTGGGGCCGGCGCCGGGTGCCAGCAGCGGGTGAGAGTGGCGGTTCCAGTGCTGGCAGTAGGTGCAAGCAGGGACGGCACCTGAAACAGGTGCGAGCGCCGGCAGGACTGCGGCACATGGAAGCAAAGAATTTTCAGTAACCACCAGAGGCTCGCCCCAATGACAGTGACCAGCGCCCCGCCTTGGTCTGGCGCACCCGCTCACCTGCTCCACTATCCCACCACGGCCGAAGCCAACCATGTTCTGCGCTCTGCTGCCTGCTGCTGATGCCCACCATGTTCCGCGCATGCCCCCTGGTGGTCAGCACACATCAAAGCGACCAGTTGTTTGGTTGTTCGGTTGTTCCACCATTTGGTCTATTTGCATATGAGGGTTTTATATATATACTAGAGGCCTGGTGCACAAAATTCGTGCATGGGGGGGTCCCTCTCACCCAGCCTGCACCCTCTCCAATCCGGGACCCCTTGGGGGATGTCCGACTAAACCGGCAGTCGGACATTCCTCTCACAATCCTGCACCACTGGCTCCTAATCACTTACCTGCCTGCCTGCCTGATCACTCCTAACTGCCCCCCCCTCTGCCTGTTTGCCCCTAACTGCCCCCTCCCTGCCAGCCTAACTGCACCCCCCCCGGCTAGCCTGGTCACCCCTTACTGCCCCTCCTGCCGGCCTGGTTGCCCCCAACTGCCCCCCTGCCAGCCTAATCGCTCCAACTGCCCCCCCTGCCAGCCTGGTTGCCCCCAACTGCACCCCTCTGCCAGCCTGGTTGCCACTAACTGCCCCCCCTGCCAGGCTGGTCACCCCTCATGGCCCCCCCACTGTTGCCCCACGCAGCTTGCTGTTCAGTCGTTTGGTCATCCCTCACTAACCCCCCTGCTGGCCTGGTCATAGGCAGCCATCCTTGTGAGGGCGTGGGGGTTAATTTGCATATTACCACCTTTATTATATAGGAGAGATAAATATTCTCTAGGCCAATAATGTAGGGACAAATTATCACTCAGGACAAAACACAGAGTACTTTTAGTACCCTTACCAAAGTTAACACTTTGGGATAATAATTACCTGATAAAAC
>NW_005871057.1:6247059-6282994 GCF_000147115.1 Myotis lucifugus | reverse complement strand
TAGTTCCAGTAGTATATTATTTATTCAGCCTGAAAAGTTGTAGTAATAGTTCCACTTATAAAAGAATTGCACATATAATTAGAAATAGCAATGTATATATATTTTTTTTTTAAAAAAATATATTTTATTGATTTTTCACAGAGAGGAAGGGAGAGGGATAGAGAGCTAGAAACATCGATTAAGCTGCCTCCTGCACACTCCCCACTGGGGACGTGCCCGCAACCAAGGTACATGCCCTTGACCAGAACCTTGGACCCTTCAGTCCACAGGCTGACGCTCTATCCATTGAGCCAAACCGGTTAGGGCAGCAATGTATATTAAATAAAATGCGCATAAAATATGGCCACTGTAAGGAAGTAGAGATAATGATGCAAGTTTAGCAAGAAATTTTGCTACAGAACCATTCGGCTTACAAAGTTATGTTTTAGAATTTCTCCTTTTTAACTTCACAGCTAAATGAAATCAGCTACTTGATTGGTATAAGAAAATAAGACACCAACTATGTTTGATTCCATTTAAAAAAATGGTTTAAGTTGGCTGTCCAGCCTGAGAAGCTCACCTAGATCTTCAAAAAATAGTAATGGTTGGGTATTTCACATATAAATATTTTATATAAGCTATTTCCTATCAATTATCAAAGCAATATTGAACTATGGGTCTAATTTTATTCAATTGATGACATAAAAATACTAATGGATGCAAAGAGAACTTTTATACACCTCAGAAACTTTTCTTACATTTTTCAGCCTCATTAAAATTCCTTGCTACAACCATTTAGGGGATTTACTGTGTGGATTATATTCCAGAGCCTTTTGGGGAGGAGGCTGGAGGGAAAGAGGGAGAGAGGGAGAGAAAGAGGGAGAGAGGGAGAGAGGCAGAGAGAGAGAGAACAGAAGCAAAAATCAAGGACTTAGAGGTTCAGTGTCAGCAGCTGCTTGAACATCTACTTGCCCATATGGGAAAAAAGAGTTCAAGATCAATGATCTCTCAGATCCCTACTGGTTCATTAAAAAAAATTATGAAAATTTCTATACTCAGCATTTTAATAAAAGTACATCATCAATGAAGACATTGGCCCGAAGATAAAGATCACACACAATTGCAAAACAAACCTCACAAAATATCCATTCACCTTTGCTGAAGATCCATCCATTAAACAAATATTTGTTAAATACCTATGATCTGCCAGGTCCTGTCCTAGTTGTGAATTTAGCCCAGGCCCTGGTCAATGAGACATAATGGAATCTTCTGAGAAATATTTTCACATTGGTAAGAGAGTAACACACTCCCCTTCCCACGTTAGTGACTTCCTGTGACAGCTGATGTCTGGAGCTACCGCCACCTTACAAATAGGAGAGGAACTGCTAACACTTGAGAATGAACAGACCAGGAGTCCTTGGTATCATGGTTGAGTCACTCTGAGACCACCTTACTCCAGACTTCTTATTGAACAAGCAATAACCTTAAATGTTTTTAAGTACATCCACTGCTCTCGGGACAAAAGTTTAAGCCACTTTTAATTTGCCACTAAAGTCAAAGCAACTGACAATATGCTTATTTATCTATTTGATATTTCACAGATATTACTCACCATCCAGAACTAACAAATAATCAATTTTTATAGCATTTCAATTATGCTTTTCTTTTAGAAATAAGAGATCATAATTCAAGTCTACCTTTTAATCTATCTCTATTCTATTCCTCACCTTCCCATTCAGAAGTTACCACCAGCTTGAGGTTGGTTATGATTTTCTGCCTGTGTTTTTATATTCTTACTACTTAAATATTTTTCCATGTAAAACACATGGCATTGTCTTGTGTACATTTATGTCTTCCAATTATGAACTAAATCAGAAAAATTAAAAGTAAAAACACAGGGTTCATCTCCTTGGAGACTATCAGGGCATGGTGAGATTGCATAGCAAGAATAAAAGGTTACCGGGGCACACTGTTCTCCAGGAAAGCACCACTGTTATCTGATGTTCTACTAACATAATCCCCAGCTATTTGTAAATTTGTGTCAGTATCACCAATAAACTATTCTCAACACTAAACAGCAAGGCATAACATGCATTAGTGGGGTCCTGCACAGCTAGTTCACCTACATTGCAGAGACATTTATATTGGCTAAGAGAAGACTAAGTCAAAAAAAAAAAAAAAACACTATAAGGACACTGTGCTGGGCAGACACGAAAGTACAATTATAAAAACACAACAGAATTCAATCTGAAACAGTACAGTTTCGTTTGTGAAAATGCAGTTTCAAATCTTCCAATCTTGCATTCAGCATTTTGGAAACCACACAGATCCCCCTTAGAGAATGAGGACTAAAAAGCAGTCAGGTTGCATCTGCAGCAAATCTGTAAACCTCATCTGTAAGTTCATCCTTTAAAATGTTCTTAAGTACATGCCATTGCTCTTGGGACAAAAAAGAAAACCTTTAACAATGTCAACATAACCCAGGACTACACGGCCTCTGCTAACCTTCTCAGCTACATCTGATGCCAGTTCTCCCTTATTATCAAACCTCCAGTCACATCAGACTTTTACCCTTTCTCTCATGGAGTTCTTAATGCCCTCACTATCTTTTAAAGACCATGCAGACTCTAGATGTCAAATTCAAAGGCTAACACGGGCCAAATAAACGAGGCATGTGGCCCATGGGCCGAGAGTTTAACGTGCCTGATCTAGAGCTTTACCTCCCATCTTAAGGCCATTCATCTTTACCTTGCTAACTCCCTCTCGTCCTTCAAAATTCAGCTTCAAAGTTGATTTCCAAAACCCTCAGACCATTTCTGAGATGAGGTCACCTTGTTTTACCTTTATAACACCCATCACAATAATAAATATTTGCATAGGTCGGGACGGCCCTGGTGAGGTTGAAACGGCCCCGGTGAGGCTGAAACGGCCCTGGTGAGGTCAGGACAGCCCCGGTGAGGCCGAAACGGCCCCGGTGAGGTTGAAACGGCCCCGGTGAGGTCGGGAGGGCCCCGGTGAGGTTGGGACGGCCCCGGTGAGGCCGAAACGGCCCCGGTGAGGTCGGGAGGGCCCCGGTAAGGTCGAGACGGCCCCGGTGAGGTTGAAACGGCCCCGGTGAGGTCGAGACAGCCCTGGTGAGGCCGAAACGGCCCCCGTGAGGTTGGGACGGCCCCAGTGAGGTTGGGATGGCCCTGGTGAGGTTGAAACGGATAATGGGGTCCAGTATAGACTGATTAACAGGGGTAGATGCAGAGGCAGAGCAGCATTGAACAGACTGTCAAACTAAAGTGGGAAGCCTGGGGAGGGTTGGGGAGGCGGGTTAAGAGATCAACCGAAGGACTTATATGCATGCATATAAGAATAACCAATGGACACAAGACACTAGGGGGTAGGGGAGGCCAGGGGAATGTCAAGGGGGGGAAAAAGGAGACATATGTAATACTCTTTGTAATACTTCAAGAAATAAAAATTATTTTTAAAAATAAATAAAATAAAAATTCTTTAGACAAAAATAAAAAAATAAATAAATGAATAAATAAATAAATAATTGCATAAGGATTGTCTCCTCCACTAGATTATCAAAACTGTAAGGGCACAGATCATGCTTTTCTACCACTATATTCCTAGATCCTGGAAGAGTGCCTGAAACATATGAGGTGCTCAAGTAACTTCTCAAAATCAATAAAAATGCTACAAGGCATATTGTCAAACATTTCAGTGCACAGTAGACATTCCATAAATGCTGGCTGAATGCCCTATCATTCTATCCTGATGTGTGTACAGTCTGTATTTCCACTGATATTTTCTTTTATTCTATTTTCAAATAACATAGAGTTGAATTAAAGACAGAATAAAGGCTAAGTGTAACTACATTAAAAAAGATCAATCACTGTCCAGTCAGCGTGGCTCAGTGGTTGAGTGTCAACCTATGAACCTGGAGGTCACAGTTCGATTCCTGGTCAGGGCACATGCCTGGGTTGTGGGCTCAGTCCCCAGTAGGGGGCTTGCAGGAGGCAGCTGATAAATGATTCTCTCTCATCATTGATGTTTCTATCTCTCTCTCCCTCTCCCTTCCTCTCAGAAATCAATAAAAATAAAGATAAATAATTTAATATTTATAAATTATAATTTGCCAATTCCAAATACTGAAATTTAATTTTTTCTCACCTCTTCTCTCTCTAAACAACTAGAAAGCATTAATCATGTATCATCTATTTATTATATACTTAATATTTATTTATTTACTTATTTATTTAGGAGTATAATTGACATATAACATTATATTAGTTTCAGATGTACAACATAGTGATTCAAAACTTGTATATACAGAGAAATGATCACCACAATAAGTCTAGTTAACACTGGATTTATTTATTTATTTAACAAAGACATTTATAGCTTGTGTTATGTGCCAGACACAGTTTTAAGAATTTTACAAATATGAACTCATTTAACCTGCTTAAAGTTTAAGATGTTGAACCAAAAAAAGCAAAAGTAATTATATATAAACAGTATTAAGTTGTCTACATGTAATTTTTTAAAAGTAATATGGCTCATTTAGGAATGACATTTGCCAAAATTAGTTAATGGCACTAATTTCTATCATTCAGCTGGGATTGCTTTCAGGCCTCTTTTCTTAAAGTCAATGATCTCTTCACTTGTAAAATATTTATTTAAGTATTCACAGGAAGCAAAAACTTGGATAGTGTAAAGTCTCTTTCATATGAAAACAAAAGAAAACACTGTGAAAACAAAACTCAAACAAAACCTTAGCAGGTATCACCTCTGGTTTGCTAACACAAGCTGGGTAGGAAAAGGCCTTTTCTCATCTCTAAAGGACGGATCAGGACAGCTGACTATGAGTCCCCTTCAAATTCTAGCACTCTATGTCTCTACCATATTACCACGAAAATTATTCAAACACCCGGAAGTAAGTCTGGCTCCGCTTCAAGATTTCTGTGATGACCCTGAAAAGCTTTCTGCATCAATTATGTCCCTGGTTCCTTAATTGTAAACAAAGGAAACAAAAATTAAATAAGGTTGGTAAAACCATAGTACAGTCAGGAAATTAAAAGTGTTTAGAACTTACTGCCTAACATGGACAATCCAGACACTACCTAGAAAAACATCACTGTTAAAACAACACAACATTGGTCAGAGTCCTCATGGTTACAATCTGGTTCTATAACCATGCCTAATTATTTTTCCCAAATTTGTTTTTCCTTAAGGTTACTAAGAACACTACTGCTTTTCAATAAATGTTAGTACTTGTGTATGTATGTTAATCACTATATTAGATAGCAAATAACTTCCTAAATTATTATCCCTAAAAATAAGAACTTTCTGAATTTCAGTCTCTTGACTGTCTAGGTTTTTTCCCCCCTTAAGTCCAAACACCTATCATCATGCTGTGTGTTAGCCAATTTAGCAACCATTTGGACACGACACTCTATTGAACACAGACATGGTTACCAGTTGACCCTGCCCCATGAGAAACTTACTGACTTTCTCATAAAATTCTAGATCTCTGATATGTATTCTCCCATAATCTGATAGCATAACATTTAATCTGAGTTTTTCAAACTAAATCATATCTTCAGACTTCCCAGAAGTTGCATAGATGTGCCCCTCTTATATTTAAAGGCAGCTATCATTTGTTACAAAGAATAATAAAAGGTGGAATGCAGGCAAGTATGAGACCTACCCTAGCCTGGTCCCTTACTAATTCAGTGAACGTGGGCCATTTCCTTAACTTCTTTTTTCTTTTTCTTTTCTTTTTTTATTGCTTAAAGTATTACAAAGAGTATTACATATGTCTCCTTTTTTCCCTGCCCTTAACAATCCCCTGGCCTCCCCTACCCCCACCCCCAGTGTCTTATGTCCATTGGTTATGCTTATATGCATGCATACAAGTCCTTAGGTTGATCTCTTACCCCGCCCCCACCGCCCCCCAACCCTCCCCCGCTTTCCCACTGTAGTTTGACAGTCAAAATTCTTACCATTTGCAACAGCATGGATGGAACTGGAGAGCATTATGCTAAGTGAAATAAGCCAGTCAATGAAGGAAAAATACCACATGATCTCACTCATTTATGGATAATAAAGACCATTATAAACTTATGAACAAAAATAGATACAGAGGCAGAGCAGCCTCGAACAGACTGTCCTTAACTTCTTTAAGCCCCATTTTCCTCAAGTGCTAGACAAGGGGTAGGTTCATGTGACTGACCTCCCTCTCACTCTCCTCCTTACATAAGAGAGGAAGAAGTAGGTATTACACCTTTAAGGTTTTTACTTCTACACCAAACAAAACCAGCTTACTGTGGCTACTTAGTTAATATATCATGGTTAGCTAAATTTCAATATCTTTGATATTTTATATCTTACTCCTAATATTCCTTTTGGCCATTTATTTATATTAATAGGCCTAGCTATATTAGAATTTCACCACACAATTAAATTACAGAGGGCTGGACTCAAGTCATAATGTCAGTAATTTTAAGAATTACTTTATGCAAATCATTTAACATCATTACACTCCAATCTTTGCATCAGTAAAATAAGGGAATCAGAGCTCCCTGAAACCTCTAGCTCTAAAGTGGATATATAAAAGTTAAGATGAAGCATATTGGTCATATAAGCAAATTTTCAAAGAAAAGGAGGTCACATTGCAGACACCAGTACTTCACGAATATGGACAGGGCTCCAGGAATTAGGCCTGAAGGCTTCTCATTGGTTTAATTACCAAAGAGATATTCCAATCCCCAGTAAGCAGTGCATGTTACATGGCCACATCAGAGAGAATTTCAAATAGCTCATCAGGAAAGCCACGTACATTCAACCAGAGGAAAAAATCAGTCCATCCAGTAATTAAGAAATACTTTCTACTACCACCAAAGATGTGCAGTGATTTGAAGCAAATGATGCTGCATAATTACATCTGAACATAATTGAGGCTCTCCATCTCTGCAAGTCCTTTTATGTGACTAAACGATTCAAAATGGGATGCAAAATTAAAAATATCTTTTTCAAGCAGACCATTAAAATTATACTTTGGATTCTAAAATGTATCAGAGAACAAGAAAAAAAATCATTAGAGGTGTGAGGAAAAAGGATGCAAATGTAGCACAAAGTTTAAAAACCTGAAGATTACATATGTAGCAAAGCCATAAGTGGAGCACTGGAGTGACATCAGCATGGTATTCTAAGGTTCTAACATATGAAAACAGAAAGCAGGTCAGAGTGCTCCCACATATGCTTCAATCATAATTAATAATTACCCTTATAATCAAAAATCTTTATAAGAAGGAAGGCTACACAGGATGAGTATGGTATATAGAGTTCTGTAAACAAAGCTGAAAACACAAGGATGTGCTCATTTACCAATTTCCTTCACTGGATGAAAAGATATCTATCACTCTCCCTTCCTCTCTCTCTAAAAATCAATTTAAAAAAAAAAACATTTTTAAAAAATGAAGTTTGGTACAGCCGGTGTGGCTGAGTGTTTCAGCATTGACCTATGAACCAGGAGGTCATGGCACATGCCTGGGTTGCAGCTTCAATCCTGGTGTGGGGGGTGCAGAAGGCAGCTGATCAGTGATTTATCTCACCATTGATGTTTCTATCTCTTCCTCTCCCTCTCCCTTCTTCCCTAAAATCAACAAAAACATATTTTTAAAAAATGAAGTTTGTAAGTCAACTTGATTATGTGTAAATTTATCCAAATCTAGAATCATCTGCTATTTCCCTTCAATTTACAATAACCATCACTTTGACATAAGTTTTCTGAAGCCATGGTAAAAATTTTAATTAGTTATTATTAATTTATGTGTACTCTCTTTTATTAATACTGAGGAACTCGGTCAATTTCTAGCACCCTGGTGGTTTTCATTTATTTTTTTTTCTATTGCAGAATGAACTAATTATGAGGACATAGTAAAGAAAGGCAACAAAAATATAAAATCTCACACATACGGAACAAAATTTCTTAGTAGAGGAAAATTTCTATTTCTTAAAGTTAAATCTTCCACTAAGTATTCCATTTGATTACTTGAGTAATTATGTTTATATAACATATGTAAACACACACACCTATTTGGGAAAGTTTATTTTTGTTGCTGTTATTTAAACATATAATAGGGTTTTTTCATCCCATAAGATTGGGAGACAGTACAACAGATTGTCTGGAAGAGAAGAAATTAGAAAAGGAAGCAATTACCTATAAAATGCATGAAAGCAAAAAAAGAAAGCACCAGTGACAGGAGAAACTACTGGTGATGAACTAAAAACACTCTGTTCAATTGAGAAATTGAAGTTATTAAAAACAGCAGCATTGTTCTCATGTCTTGGTCCTACACCCTGATTCGCTCTCCGTTCCCATGGCTGACTGAATCTGGGAGTCCCATCGCCCTTCCCATTCAGGTTCAGAGGGGAAAAAAAGAGGACACCCCACCTCACATTGCCAATTGTATTTTCTATTTTTATTGCTACTAGTAGTTCAAAAATATTTCAAATAAACTTACTTTAAATGTCAACTTGGAATCAATTTAAGAAAGTTCCCTTCGCCGAAACCGGTTTGGCTCAGTGGATAGAGCGTCGGCCTGCGGACTGAAGGGTCCCAGGTTCGATTCCGGTCAAGGACATGTACCTGGGTTGCGGGCACATCCCCAGTAGGAGATGTGCAGGAGGCAGCTGATCGATGTTTCTCTCTCATCGATGTTTCTAACTCTCTATCTCTCTCCCTTCCTCTCTGTAAAAAATCAATAAAATGTCAACTTGGAATCAATTTAAGAAAGTTCCCTTAGTTTCCTACCTCTTCTGTCAAGGGAAGAACTAAATCATAATGAAACATTTACAGCAGTCCCTAAGGTATTGATATATTTTTATTTTAATAAATTATTTGCTGAAAGTAATCTCATTAATAATTAGCTTCCTCCTTAGTTAACTAGAAAGCTTAAAATTCACATGTAAATTTCAAAGATCACAAATCATAGAATCTATAGCATCAATTTCTAACATCCTAGTAAACAGCAATTTCCCGGGCTATTTAATTTTACTAAATTTTTACAAACATGAAATTCCTAATTTTTTTAACCCATTCTATATCTCTTCCTTATACAAAATCCTGGCATTGGTCCTTTTCTTCATACACTGACATATATGATATAATTTAATTTTCATTCAAATACCTACCTAGCTTTTCATTTGTAGTTTTATTGAGTGCCTGCTAGACGCTTTGATTTGATAGGGGAGTTACAGACAATCCTGAACCAAAGTATTATAGTCAAGTGTGCACTTTTATTAGTGTATCAAGGTCACACTCTGACCTAATTTGGCCACCAAACCTTATCAGCCATAAAAGGGCTCTGGGTTCTGCTAATAGACTCAGCCTGCTGCATAAATTATGATGTATTCTCTCATCAAAGATCAACTTCCTGCAATATCAATTATAAGATCCATATGAAATATCTGTTGTTTAAGAGATGGAATAACTAGAACCTAGGCCAGGAGTTAATACTTACACATTATAGTTGATCCTTGAACAACAAAGGTTTAAACTGCACCTTTGCAGTCCACTTATATGCAGATTCCTTCAATAAATGCTACTCTTCCTCTCTTTTTTGGGGGGTGGGGGAAGCAAAGATAGGGAGAAAGAGAGAAGCAGAAAGGAGGGACAAGGGAAGTACAAAAAAGGGTTCACAAGATAAGAAACATCTACCCATTTCCTTCAGCACAAGTAGATACTCAGAACTAGAATATAAACACAGAAGATATATCTACCCATGCCCCTTCTCAGGAGCAGGGCTACCCGGGATTTCCCTGTGGAAATAAAGTGAACATTAGTAACATGTACCGAAAGCCCAAATCCTAAAATAACTGCATCTTTTACAACAGTAGATTTTTTACCTAAACCCCTGTGAGCCAAGGAAATTCTAATAAACTGAACATGAGAGAGAAAATAAATGACGCTTCAAAATGCTAGAACACTATTTAACATTAGAGAGTATTCATTAAGCAACTATTAGTGAGCAATGCCATACTAAAATTAGAGAGATTCACAGGGTCCTAAAAATGTTGACAACCAAACCATGGAATGCCTTCCCTTGACACATTTACACATAAAATAAACACAAATACTTCACCTACATCCATGCTCATTGTTACCAATGACCTAGAGAAACAAGCATTTAACCTTTCTATTAGCTCATGGTCTCTGGCATAGGGATGAGTGCACTGGAAGAGTTCAGGCAAAATTTTGTTATATGGTTGTTTGAGAAGAACGGAAGCATTCAAGTGAAACCTTCCATCATGTTTTTAGACCGCCAATAAATAAGAAACAGTTTTAATTTTGCAAAGGTTTACTAAAAGAAATTTAATTGAGAAGAAAAGATCACACCTTGAGCAAGGACAAAAATAAATCATTTTTAATGATATACATTGCCTGGAAGTATTTGGATTTCTATTTTTTTTTTTTACTGCTTCACTTAAAAAACAAACAAACAAAAACAAAAAAAAAAGCCAGTCGGCAGTTGTATGGCAATTTTTAGAATAGTAAAAAAATAAAACAGGCCTGGGAAGTCCAAAAGTTAAGCAACCATGTCTACAAAATGTTAAACTAATTTCATGAAGCAAAAATGAGATCGAAGCACTGAATGATGAGGCACCAGGGGGGAAAGAGGCGATTTCACTCCCCATCATAAAACCACAGCTCTACCTAATTTCTTCCTTAACGTGTAAGTAAAACGTACTGCCTGGTAGAGTACAGAAAACGCTATAAAAAGCAGAGAGGATAGAAATTAGAGTCCTAAAATTCTCCATTACCCCAAAGGCATGACTATTGTGGTCCATCAAGCTTGAACCTGCCAGTGAGGAAAAGAAGAAATGGGCACTTGAGTGACTCCATATTATGGACTTCCCTACTTTCAAATGAACCCACATTGATGAGTTGAGCCTGATGACTTTTATTTTTTTACTTCTTTTTTCTTTATTTTCTCTTTTTCCATCACCATTTATATCCCTCTGACACTGGTGACTTCTTACACTTCTTGCCTTTTTCCTCTCTGCACTTCCTCACTGGCAGGCTCAAGTTGGTAGCACACACCAGTGGTTCTTGGATGTGTAGGTTGACCTTTGTGATATTAGAAAATTTTAGACTGTAATTTCTGTCTTCTCTATTGTAGAGAGGCAAATGGCAACTGCTCTGGAGTTTAATCAGCTAACTCTTATCAGGGTCATATAATCAACTTGGGTTCATTTAGAAGTAGGGAAGTCCATGTTATGGAGTAACTGAAGAGCCAATTTCTTCTTTTATAGTCTCACTGTGTGCACTCGCACTGAGGCATGAGACAAAGTTTAATGACTAAAGACACAAATGACCTAATGAATAACGGTGAAGAATTTGATTCAAGCAAGTTACTGGTAGTAAATACTGACACACACACAAAGGGATTCTTTTTTCCTTTGCCAAAGGCAATATATTTTAACAGCACAAATGACCTTTCGTCATTCCATTTACAGAGACTCACATTCAAGAATTATTACATGATATTGTCCAAATGGTATTATACAGTATTGAACTACAGACTCAATTTCTGAAAGAATATTATAACAGTAAAATAAACACAAAAGATTTCAGGCAAAGTAGAAAACTTCGTAGATACCAGGTAAAATGTACAAAATAGATTTCTATAGCAGAAAATAGACTTCTATAGAAGAAAAATTCTTGGTTCTTCTGACTTTTGTCCTATATACACACTGTGCTTTATCTATTTCAACCTAAACTATTTCTAGAGGGTGGACTGAATAAAGAGAAAAAAAGTTTTATTTGTCCAGGCAAATTTTATCCAATCTTTCTTCCAAGAGAAGATCCAATTAGAATCTCCTTCAATTTTCCTAATCTCTACTAAACATTTCTAGCAATTGAAAACTTATAACATGCAAACCTGCCCTTTCCATTTTTAGAGACAACTACAGGACAAAAAAAGATAGTCCTTTTGGCTGTTGTAGTATCTAAGCCCAAGATAGAGATGCTCCTGCCCAGGGTACCACTTCAGCAAAACGAAATTTAGATAACTTTTGTGCTCCTGTAAATGCTCCGACTGACCAGAAGCACAGTACTGTATATCCAGTCGGCCAATCCCTAAAGGCATAGACAACTCTGTGCCTTCTCAACACCCCACCCCTTTCCAGTTCTGCAAAAGGAGACTGTTAGGTCTGATCAAATAATTTAATACAAATAATTGAATCAATACTCCCTCCTCTGGGAACTGACCTTTAGACCACTTCACAAGGACATTCCCTTTCGCTTAGACCACATTCCACTTGCTAAGACCATTATCTTTCCCCTCAGTACCTTCCTGGAATCAGGACCTGCCCAAAGAATGCTCCGCCCGGAAAAAGTCGACCTAGAGTCCTTTAAAACCTCTGACTCGCCATCCCTGGGTGCTGGTACCATTTGGGGGCTCAACCCACCTGGTTTTCCAGATGACCTAATAAATTCATAATTCTTTTCCCCATCTGGCCTCATGTGTTCCTCCTTCACCAACCCTAACAAAGACTATTCACTTCATGAAGTGTAAAAGTCTGTATCACCTAAGTCAGTGATGGCGAACCTTTTGAGCTCGGCGTGTCAGCATTTTGAAAAACCCTAACTTAACTCTGGTGCCGTGTCACATATAGAAATTTTTTGATATTTGAAACCATAGTAAACAAAGACTTATATTTTTGATCTTTATTTTATATATTTAAATGCCATTTAACAAAGAAAAATCAACCAAAAAAATGAGTTCACGTGTCATAGGTTTGCCATCACTGACCTAAATTGTCTTCTTTAATCATTTTTTAACAACCTTAACCTCAGCCCAATGTTATTTGAAGTAAAAAGAGCAAAATTTGATGTTTCTGAGATATTGGAGCCAACATATGCGCGCACGCGCGCGCGCCGCACACACACACAAACGCACGCACACACACACACACACACACACACACGAAGATAATGGAAGCCTATTGTACTGGGCACACACTCTAACTTATTACAAACTCATACTAGATCTCAGAGGTCACAACCTGTTGAAATCATCACCAGGACACCACCTAAACCATGACTTTTTTTTTTTTAAGTATCTTGGTAGTCTCTTAAAAATCCCTCAAGGAATTAATGATATTAACTGATTCTAGGGTGATGAGAATAGAGTATGGCATTTCATACGTGCACCAAAAGAATGTCTTTCCATTTTAAATCAAGTCTTCAACAAGTGAAGCTTAATATTACTGAAAGAAATTTAGCAACTGCTACAATTGGTCATTTTGAAATGATTTAGGCTTCCCTAATGTTCTGAGTTTTATAAATTTATAACAAGTAAAATGTTCTCTAAATGGAAAATTTCAGTGTTCAATTCTAAAATGAAGAATTCAAAGAAAGAACAGTTAGCACATTCAGCTCAAACAACAATTTTAAATGGGAAAATTTCCTATTAAGTAAAATGTGTCCATTCATATACTTACATACAATTACTTAATACATATCTACTGTACCAAGTATTATGCTCAGTCATGGCCATTCAAAGATGAGCACAATCTGCACCTAGAGGGGAGAGGGGAGGTGTGAAGCTAATATAGGTCTATTAGAACCCTTAGGAAGTAGAGGAAGGAAAGGCTTTCTCAAACTAAACCACTCCAACCTCAATCCATGTACCATGAAGAATCATCCGGTATAATGGAAGTTAATGAAGCCCATTATTCTCTCCTGGAATGGGCAGTATTATCTTCCACACTGATTCAGCCTGTCAATCTGAAGCATATTGGGCTCTTTAAATTTGCTGGGTCACACTTTCACTGTGCAATTAAACATTTCAGTCAATGAACTCGTCCTGCTTCTTCCTGCGATAGAGTAAGCAAAAATGTATTGAACGTCAGCAGAACAGTTGCCAACATCAATAAAACTTGAAGTAGAGATTTCCCACAATGGGATTGACAGTTATGATCCCTTTAAAATGCAAGGATAATAGAGAATTCAATTCCTAACCCTAAGTGTCAGAAGAGCTACACTTTCCCCTCAAATGTTAAATGTAAGGTCAGATAAATCCCCAAGGGAATTCTTACTTGTTTCTTTAAAATCTGTAAAATTTAAAGCATAGTATTTAAAAGATGACAAAATCTTTTCAAATGCAATACTCTTATCACTAAACAACATAAATATGATTGATTGCCAGAGAGGTGTGTTAGGCCATGGGTTTCTAAGACTCTGACGACCACACAGGAACTCCTAAAATCATTAACAAATACTATAAATCAAGCTACATTCTACAATACAGATAAGCTACAATGCTTTACAGCAACCTCAGTGCAATCAGTAGACTAAAGCTACCTCATGGTGAAGCATACATAGGATTAGGAGCCACACGATGTTAACTAGATAAGAAACATTCAGACCCTGTAATCAGAAAAGACATTAGAATTTACAGATTGCAAAGGAAAGAGTTCAGAGAAACGAATGAAAAATTTCAGCCAAGTGATGAAAGGAATAAAATTAAGGCAGGGATCTGGGTGTCAAATTTAAAGTAAAATCTGAAACTCTGGCAAAGATAATAGAATTAGCATCTGGTTTTAGTAACGAAGTGTTTGAGGTTGACCAGCTCATAGAATAAGACATAAAAAGCCAGGAAATGAGTGACAGAACAGAAAGAGTTCATCCACCCAGCACTAGCAGAGCCAAACACTAAACACCGAGAATCACAGTGGAGAAACATCAGCTGTTTCATTATGAATGGCACCACCCAGGAGAACGGGAAGCTAATGCTCAAAAGCCAGAACTCCCTGATGGCAGGTAGGTTACAGATTATATAGGGAAAAATCACAAGGCACTATGGGTTAGAGGTTCAGGGACCTGCTGGGGGCTGACTGATAGGAGGTGAGGTAAGGGTGGTGAGTTTTTTCTTCAGGTCTTGAGGAGAGCTCTGAGGTCTGTCCCTCTGGTTTCATGGGAAAGTAGTCATGGGGTTGGTCCAGCTTAGAGCTCAGGAAATGAAACATAACTTAGGTCAAGATGTTGTCATTAGCCTGCCAGAGGTCCAGACTGTGACCATTAGTCAGGCCCAGGCTACTGTCTTCTGCTGCCTCAGGGGCTGCTGATTATCTGGGGGAAAGGCTACTCTGAGGGGTATATGCAGGGTGGGGCAAAAGTTGTGAATACAGGAAACATAGTTTATTCTTTTTTTTTTAATGTATTTTTTATTGATTTTTTACAGAGAGGAAGGGAGAGGGATAGAGAGCTAGAAACATCGATGAGAGAGAAACATCCATCAGCTGCCTCCTGCACACTCCCCACTGGGGATGTGCCCACAACCAAGGTACATGCCCTTGAACAGAATCGAACCTGGGACCCTTGAGTCCACAGGCCGACGCTCTATCCGCTGAGCCAAACCGATCAGGCCATAGTTTATTCTTGTGTTACTATTTTATTAGTTACTAGAGGCCCGGTGCATGAAATTTGTGCACGGGGTGGAGGGGGGGGGGTGTCCCTCAGCCCAGCCTGCACCCTCTCCAATCTGGGACCTCTCGAGGGATGTCCGACTGCCCATTTAGGTGAGATCAGGCCTAAATGGGCAGTTGGACATCCCTCTCACAATCCAGGACTGCTGGCTCCCAACCGCTCGCCTGCCTGCCTGCCTGATTGCCCCTAACCACTTCTGCCTGCCAGCTTGGTTGTCCCTAACTGCCCTCCCCTGCCAGCCCAATTGCCCCTAACTGCCCTCCTCTGCCGGCCTCATCACCCCCAACTGCCCTCCCCTGCAGGCCTGGTTGCCCCCCAACTGCCCTCCCCTGCAGGCCTGGTTGCCCCCCAACTGCCCTCCCCTGCCAGCCTGGTCACCCCTAACTGCCCTCCCCTGCCAGCCTTGTCGCCCTCAACTGCCCTCCCCTGCCAGCCATCTTGTGGTGGCCATCTTTGACCACATGGGGGTGGTCATCTTGTGTGTTGGAGTGATGGTCAATTTGCATATTACCGCTTTATTAGATAGGATTGTATTATTTTCCATACAAACAACTGTACAGCTACTTTGCCAACCACTGTATTTATAGAGAGAGGTGATTTCCAGAGAAAGAATTTACAACTCAATTTAATCAAAATCGTAAGGGCCCTTGGTTTCAACTACAATAAGGAAGGTTTACATTGAAATTACATACAAAGTCCCTAAGAAGATGCCAAGCTATTATCTGTCATATGACACTTTCAGAAAGTCCCATTGGTCATCTCCAGCTTAGAAGCAGACCTGCAATGGCCCCTTCCCCTTCGTGCCCTCATGCACTATGTCTTACACCTTTACCTCTACCACCTCTATCTTCTTCACCATATCACTAATTCTTAAATTGCCTATTAGATATTTCCATCTGGATTTCACAGCAGTATTTCAAACTCAACATTTCTAAAAGTCAACAGTTCCTCATCTTCTTAAAAGAAAAAAGTTCCTCAAACACATCTGATGATTCTGTCAGCAGCATCTTATATTGAAGTTACTACTTCTTGCTTACTCCAGGATTCATTTGGTTGCAAAGAAACAATTTGAGTAAGGCCCTGTCTTTTGTATCTGTTCTTTATTTTATGTTCCTCCCACTAATAACTGGTAATTTTGGCTCTCAATACCTTTTAATTTGAAATAGCCCCTAATTTTTTCCCCACTGATTGTTAATTATAAGTTTCCTTTTTAATCCTCCCAAAATAATATACTAAGACTGTATTTGTAAGGCATGAATGCTATGGAACATCCCTCCTCAGAAATCATTCATGAATTCCTATTACTTACCAATAATACACTTATTTTGTATTGACACATAAAGATACTCAATAATCTGTCCCTGGTGTTTTGTATTGTTTTTTCCTATTTTATATTTCTCAGCATGCTCATATCTATGTTACATTATAGCCAAATTATACAAGTTAATAAACTCCACTTGATCTCAGTTCTAGCCATGTTTTAAATTGATTTGATGTCACTTTAAATATACCTTATTCAAAAGAGTTAGTTAAGTCTGTTAACATTTTTCTTTAAATGGGCAAGTTGTACTACATGCAGTAGTACTGCTAGTTTGTACTAGTTTGGCCATTATTTTAAGGCAATCCCTTACCTCCTATGATTTGTTTTTTTTTAAATTCCCAAGACACTTAAGGACTTATGAATCAATTTTCTCCAAACAATCACTATAACAGAGAAATGCAGCTGAAAACACCCAATGACAGCTAGTCTAAGACTACTACAGTAACTGATTTTCTTCTAGTACGTCTTAGTCAGTGAGATGCAATAGCTACCGAAGAAGAAAAAAATAAGGCACTAACATTCCTAAAATTTCAGATATGTTAAAATATCTTAGGAAGTAGATCATGCTACAGAAATCTTCAGATAAACCACAACAAAACACACTTAGCAATTTACCTGTAGCAATAGTTGAATACTAAATATTTTTCATGATATAAATGATTCAGAAAAATATACATAAGCTCTTACCATTGTAATTTAAATAGTTATATGTTAACTATTATATTTGGAAATTATATTTCCAAAATAATTTGCAAATATAGATGAAACTTCATATCTGACTAAATTTTTTTTTCTAATTAATGCATTATATTAGCTTAAGAAATATGTATGGTGAGCAACCAAATTAATACCATTCTTGTGAAATATAAATATAAAAGAAATTGATAAAAACCTCATTAATTCTTTAGGATATAATATTTTTGAGGGCAGACTTTTCTGCACCACAGTGTGGAGAACATAATACACAGTATTATGCTCAACAATTATTTCCTGCATAAAATGAATGAAAAACTGATTTGTTTCATAAAAACCTTTTGGAAAATATAAAACTTCCCATGTTTTAAAGAAGATTACAGACCCAATTTTTTTTGAATAAAATATTTTTGTTTTGTAATAATTCTGTATTTAGTTTAAATTATAATTAATTTCTATGTTGTTTAAAACTAAAACAGCTTGTAATGTGAAACTCATATAAATATATCCTTGCCTTTTACCAGACAAATTAAAAATCTCATCCACCATACTTTAAAGAAAATCAAAACCTAACATTTGACAGTAATCAGCATAAGCTTCCATTTACCAAAGTAGAGGGGAAAATCACCCATATTTACTATGCTTTTAAAGAACGTGTTGTGTAAACTATATTTAAAAAATAAAAATTAAAAATAAAGAACGTAGTGTGTAAGAACTATAGGCATGTACAGATTTTGATTATGAGAGATGTTTTCTCTTCAACGAAATAAAAGTAAATAACCTTACATTTAACCAAAGCATTCCTTATTACTCCAGGACTGAAAGAGTAGTTTCAGCTCCTCCAAAATTAAAAATAATTAATAAGGTGAAATACATAGAAAGGACTGGCCTCATTTAGATAATATTCCAATACACAAACCCATACCACAAGAATTCTATCCAACAAGACAGCTGAAAGAAATACTGTACACCCAAGTATGGTACTCCTATTTTCTTCTCAAAGCCACCCAGCATGGAAAAATTTGTAAGAAAGGACTATTTCTTATATGACAGTCACACCTGACATGAATCCTCAACCCACCCTCACACTCGATTCTCAAAAACACTGGCCTCCAGGCCACTGGAAAGAACTGATTACATTCAACACCTATCTATGCCCAGAGATTGTAGTAAGAAAAAATACAAATGAATAATTATTTGCAAGAATGTCTAAAAGCAATAAAACTCTTTTAAAAATATATATATTTTTTTATTGATTTTTTACAGAGAGGAAGGGAGAGTGATAGAGAGTTAGAAACATCGGCTGCCTCCTACATACCCCCCACTGGAGATGTGCCCGCAGCCAAGGTACATGCCCTTGACTGGAATTGAACCTGGGACCGTTCAGTCTGCAGGCCGATGCTCTATCCACTGAGCCAAACCGGTTAGGGCAGCAATAAAACTCTTATTTAAAAATTCTATTTCTAGCCCTGGCCGGCTTGGCTCAGTGGATAGAGCGTCAGCCCACGGACTGAAGGGTCCCGGGTTCGATTCCTGCCAGGGGCACATGCCTGGGTTGCCGGCTCCATCCCCAGTGTGGGGTGTGCAGGAGGCAGCCGATCGATGATTCTCTCTCATCATTGATGTTTCTATCTCTCCTTCTCCCTTCCTCTCTGAAATCAATAAAGAAATATATTTTAAAAAAAAACTTTAAAAAAAATTCTATTTCTAGCCAGACTTATATCCTATATACTTACACTATTTCTGATCTCTTTTTATTCTGGGGTATCATCTCAAGATATGCCTTTCTCCTACAGAAATCTCATCCTTTAAAATGAGTTCCAGTGCAACTTTCTCTCTAAACGTAGCAAAAATGCACCAAGAGAATTTAAGCCTTCCTTCTGTGCAGGCAACCTTGTTGGACTTATTGTTCTCACCTTTGTAATGTTAGCTGTGTAATATACAATTAATCTCTTCCCAATCAGATTACAATGACATTAAAAGCAAGATCTGAGGCTTTTTCTTTTTGTTTATCTTATAAAGTTCCACCTACCATGATACTGCACAGACAGACACTCAAGAAAAATTCATTGAACTGGACTTGGAACTGTCTTCCTATGCCAATGTATATTACTGGTGACTAGATATAATGTCCTTTATTTTTTACCATGGATGCTTTCACTTACTATTTCTGAATACTGGCAGAATTATAAATATATCACTTCTGGGTCATTTTCTCTGAGGGTAAAAAGTCAATTGAGATATCTATCTTTTTCATTAAAGTAATTCACTGAGTAATGAATTAAAGAGTGTAAAAAATCTTGAAAGTGTTGGCTAATGCCAAGTGGAGAGAGAGGAGATATGAGTTCTTAAGTATAATTTGATATAACAATGTCTTACACAAATTTACATTTGAAAAATTGATTATAGAAAACCTATACACAAAAATGTTAACAGAAAAGAAAATATATGTATTACCAAAGAAAATAAAACAAATTTAAAACTGCTTGTTTTAATATCTGAGCCAAACGAATAAGAAGTGATTACCTAAATTATAGTTTTGAACGGCATTTGAGATGCAGCACATAGCAGGAGGAAAGAACAGCAGACTAGAAATTTAAAAGACGTAGCACAATTTTGCCTCCAGTACTTATAGAGGGCCTCCTGTCATATACAGGAGTGACCAATATCTGAATGATTGAAAAAATTAAATGAAAGGAGAGTATATAACATGTCTGGTAATTAATTTGGTCTTCCAGTTTGTTTCCATATCTACAAGCCAACAATAAGTCCTTCCTTACATAGTGATTTTAAAGATTAAAGTATAAATATAAGCGCTTTTAAAACTACAAAGTAATATACAAATAAAAGTCATTTTATTGCAATTAACTTATAGAGAAATAAAATAACATTATCACCTTTTAAAACAAGCATGATAACTAAAATCTGATAAATTTTGTTAAAGGGATATATGTACACTAACTATGCCATCTGCTTCATTTTCTGAAACATTTCAAAAAAGTTCATGTTATTTTTAGGTAATTTAGTTAATAATTTCTGAGGTATATGGAACTTTAATGAAAATTTGGTTCAATTTCTATTAATGGTTTCTATATCCAATTAAAATTTATCCAAGTCTTTATTAAATAGTCTCAAATAAGACAAAATTTCTCAGCACCCATTATAAGTTAAGAAAGGCTAATAACTTTCAGATAGCTACAGATATAAAATGTATAATTGTTTTTAATCATCCATCTATATTTGAAATAGTTTTCATTTAATTTTACTCACGTGTATAGTCTCTTCAATTCTGACAAACCCTTTCCAGTGTAAATCTCAATTTGAATATATCTGTTAGGATGACTCCTTCACCTACTGTACTAATATTTTGTCATGGGTCTTGTGTGCTGTCCACATAAATTAGTCTGAATATTTTGTGTTTGTTAGTTATTTCAGTGACGTTGGGTTTTGCCTCATATGCTGTTCCATGTACTCTCACTTAAGTTGCTCGCACATTCAGAAGCCATATATAATTTATCTAAAGTCCAAGAACAAATTTATACACACACACACACACACACACACACACACACTCTAGAGGCCCGGTGCACAAGATTCATGCACTCAAGGGAGTCCCTCAGCCCAGCCTGCGCCCTCTCACAGTCCAGGAGCCCTCAGGGGATGTCCAAATGATGGCTTAGGCCCGCTCCAGTCAGACATCCTTAGCGCTCCCGCCACCACCGCTGCACTTGCACCAGCTGTGAGCCCGGCTTCTGGCTGAGCACACTGATCACCAGGGGGCAGCTCCTGCATTGAGCGTCTTCCCCCTGGTGGTCTGTGCGTCATAGCGACCGATTGTTCTATTCAGTCAACTTGCATATTAGCCTTTTATTATATAGGGTAAATAACTACATATCAGTCATGAAACTATAAAATTGCATCACAGATTACCCTTCTGATGCACCTACGTCTACATTTGGTGTATTACATCATAGACAAAATTTACACTGCACTACTTTATCTCACAGAAGTGGTGCTTACACATAATATGAAAATGAAATGACATTTTCCCAACAACCGACAATAAACCAAGGGGAACCAGCTACCCTTTTGCTCAGTTCAGGGGCTTATTTTTAACACTGGTTTCAGCTTCTCATCCCTCTAGTCTTCTGTCAAGGAGTTAATGGTCTGGAAACACACATTCAAATGCAGTGGGTAAACTACCTAATTAAAGGAACCCTGGGTGAATCCTGTTATAAAGAGAAAAATTACATGGCAATAAATACAATCACCTCCTATGTGTCAACTTCCTATGTGTCAATTTCATAGAATTAAATATCATATATTGAGTGAGGCAGCATATTTGTGCCCTATAATATTTCTGAATATTTCTGTTACTTGTTTAGGGTTTGAAGATCTAAATTCCCATTTCTGTTTGCTTCAAGTAACCTCTAAATCCAGCACCTGTTTTAACCTGAATAGGTTTCTGTGTTAGGTGTCATAAAGTCTTGGGTAGATTTTCTAAGATAAGATAAAACATGTACACAATCCATGTACTTGTAAGAGTGGTGCATACATATTCACATTCCATATTCTTCTCCCTCTGGGAAACAGAGTAAATAGAAATGCCAAATACCAAGGATAAAATAAATAGAAATGCCAAACACTATCATTTGAATATTTATTTGGCCCTTGTGGGCAAGCTGAAGAGGAAATTAAATATAGTTGCCATGGAAAATCATAGTCATAACTCCTAACTACTTGAATTAAGTAATTTTAAGTGTTACTGTACTTGTGTGACTAATTGAGTCATTTCTCCTCTTCCTTAAAGAAAAAATGCTGTTACAGAAATAGTAAAGGACACAGAGTTTTTGGAATCCTTTATCATATGTGAACCACTTAGGGTGTGGCTATTCAACAATGTTTAATTCAACTGCACAAATTAAAAGACCGCCTCCCAATTACCCTAGCTTTCCCCCTCCCACCCTCTAGATGCCCCCACGGCACTTTGTTCTTAACCTATGGCGGTAGAATAATGATTTATCTGTTTACTTCTGTACAAAACAGAATCTCAATAATGATTGGTAAGTTAATTTAAAAAAACAAACAAAACCATGTAGCATCATTGATGACAGCAATGAAAGGCAAGAGCTAAAGAAAGAAGAAAAAATAAACATACAAAGGGGCAACCTGCTGTGTAAACACAGAGCCCCTGTCATGTCAGAGATCAGGTTAACCTGTAAGATTACCAGGATTCTGAAAAAGTCCAACTTCCAATATCTTCAAGTGCAGGATTTCTTGTAAAAGTTGAGTTCCACTTAAAAAATAAAGTTCTGGAAATCAAAGTCTAATTGCATTATCTGTTTTTGGAATAACTTATTCCTTTTAAAAATTTGGTCTTCAATTTTAAATTGATATAATTTGATCAATGGGCATCTAAGTGCCCTTACTTTGTAAAAAGCCCTTTTATGTTCATGAAAGGATAAGGCCGGACAGAAGAAGGATTTAAATAAATATTTATTTAAGTACCTATTATGTCCCAGGCAAAACCTACCCTTTGTTATAAAAACCAAAATTTAATAATCATTGCTTTAGAAAGTTCACAGGGGCAGGCAAAGAAGCAACATTCTTTAATTATAAACCTCAAGATCTGTCTTTTAAAATCTTAGGTTCCAAGAAGCAAAAATAATCCATCAAGAAATTTCAAAGAAATTGTTTTTAGAAATCAGGGGGAAATTCATTACAAGCAATTTTCACTTTTTTAACTCCATATCCTTTGACCAGGAACTATCCCTTCCTCTTCTCCAAAACTTTTTTCCAAAAAGTGGCCAACCTCCTTAATCTCACATAAACACATAGCACTACCAACTACTGCATTGCTCCTTAAAACTCTCTTCTCTACTGTTCTGTGATGCTGCACTCCTTTCTATTCTCAGAAGCCCGTTTACTCTTCGCTTGTATTTACACTTCCTCCTCTACGTCCACCCACAGAACTCAACTGCCTTGTCAATGAGGATGAACCCAGTACAGTGGGGCCTTGACTTAAGAGTGTCCTGACTAACGAGTTTTTTGAGATACCAGCTGTCTCTCAGCCGATTTTTTGCATTGAGTTGATAGAGTAATTTGAGTTAACGAGCTCCTTAACGAGCTCGGTCTCAGAACGAATTAAACTTGTAAGTCAAGGCCCCACTGTATCTGTTCTACCAACCAATTCTCTTTCATATTTCCAATCGCCTTGCTAGGTGTATCCATCTGGATGTCATCACCATCTGGATGTCATCGTGTCGTCTGGCCACTCAAATTTAACAACCTCTCATATTCCTTACATTTGTATATTAGGTCATGGTACCCAGCCTTCCCAGAAACACTGGATCAAAACACTAGGGCCATCTTTGATTCCCTCTCCTATTTCAACCTAAATCAAGTCCCACTGACAATACTTTTACAATATTTCACACATCTTTATTTATAGATGATAGATTGATTGATTGGTAGTAGATACACAGATAGCTAGATATAGATAGATAGATTTCAGAGAGGAAGGCAGAGGGAGAGAGATTGAAACATCAATGATGAGAGAGAATCATTGATTGGCTGCCTCCTGCACGCCCCACATTGGGGATGGAGCCTGCAACCCAGATATGTGCCCCTGACCAGGCATTGAACCGTGACCTTCTGGTTACACTCAACCACTGAGCCATGCCTGCCAAGCAATATTTCACACATCTTGTCATTCTCTTTATTTTTCAGCTTCCATTAATAACATTCAGGCTCTCATGTTTACAAACCAAAAAATACTACCGAAGCTCTGTAAAAGCTCTCCCCATCACCAGGCCTTCTTCTCTAAGTCTCCTACACTGGGAGCTAGCCTTCTCACTATAGAGCCTGCTCTAAGTGGTTTCTCATTTGCTTATTACCACAAGGTCAAAGCCCTTTGCCTGCCAATTCTAACCTTCTACAATCAATTCTCACTCAGCTTTTCCAACATCATCTCTAAACTTTATCCATCAAACCAGACAATTCACTTTTGTATATGCCAGACCTTTTACTTGGAATTCCCTTTTTTGTCCCATTTTCTTTGTCAAAATTGGTTTCACCCTTTAAGGAGAAAAACTAAAAAAGGTTCTTTGAATTCCCCAATTCAGAATCAACTATTTTTTTCCTTCAAATGCCTTCAGCCTAATTCCTATGCCCCTTAATACATTAGAAGTTTTCCTCATCCATGCCCTTTGCATACAAGAGATTCCTAAAAATGACGGTCAAATATTTTGGAAGTTGTCAAAACCCTTGCCTCCCTTTTAAAAGTTTTAAAAATAAATACAGTTGATAAAAAAAAATACATAAAAGCTACAAAAATACAGCCTGGTACCCTGAACTTCCATTAACATGCCTGCTAAGCATGCCAACGTGTGTTTCTGATTTAACCCCCTCTTTGTTGTTTAAAAATGATCTACAACCAACAGGGACAGCTCTAAGCCACACACAAACACATTCCATATTTCCAAGTAAATGTTAACAGGAAAAATGTGTTTGTATAGGATTCCACTCTACCCATTAAAAATCAACAAGGACAAACCTTGTTCTCTCCGTACTCCTGCAACCAGTTGGACAGGACGTTATTATTATTAATCAGTGAGAATAAATCCTAGGTTGCCAAGTTCACAAGTGTGAGGACACTGAAACTACTGAAATTGGGGGCATGTTAACTAGCATTTATTACTTTACGAGCTTGTGTAAATTCTGACATTTACACTTTTCTCTTTTCCTCCAATAAACTGCTTTAAAAAGAGGGGGAAAAAAGTAGCCCTGCTCTGAAAACACAATAAATGAAATAACTTGAAAGAGAAGAAAGAAACCCGATGTCCAGCTAGGTACCAAGGGCTGATATCAAGGCCCAAAACAAAAGTCTAAGAGAGCAGAGACCACGGCGAAGTCAGGGGTTGTAGCAGACACAGGAGAAGCAGTACTAAGCTCCGCGAAATGCCTGCTTCCCGGCATCCACAGGGCAGCGGGCCTTTCTGTGCCTCTTCTTATTAACTACCATTTACTGTGACCATATTGCAAGCCAGAGTTTTACTTAGAGTTTTAAGAGTATGACATCATGTAATCCACAAGCAGCCCTCTGTAAGATGCTATTATTACAGATGAAGAAATTGAGGCTAGAGAGGTTAAGTCAAGGGCATGTACCTGGGTTGCGGACACATCCCCAGTAGGGGATGTGCAGGAGGCAGCTGATCGATGTTTCTCTCTCATCGATGTTTCTAACTCTCTATCTCTCTCCCTTCCTCTCTGTAAAAAATCAATAAAGCATATTTAAAAAAAAAAGAGTATTACATCATGTAATCCACAAGCAGCCCTCTGTAAGATGCTATTATTACAGATGAAGAAATTGAGGCTAGAGAGGTTAAGCAACTTGCCTGAGGTCACACAGTAAGTAATGTAAGAGTGTGAAACCAGATTAAATTCTTAACCTCTCTACTTCCTGCCTGAAAACATGTGTTATATCGGTTTTTATTTGTTTGCTGTATTCTTTATCATGATTATTTTGTTTATTCCTATGTGTGTCTCACAAAAGGCCGGAACTTGCCCTGGGGCTCTTGACAATAATAGAAGCCTGACTGCTGGCATGTGTGCCGGTTAAAGCTTCAGAGTGATGCTTCTTCATGCTCCTCATTGGTGCAATGCCCCAGGAAGCAACTCAGAGGGTTGACCTCTGTCATGGTTTGAATTGTGTTCTCCACAAAAGATATGCTGGCGTTCTAATGCCTAGTACCTCAGAATGTAAGCTTCTCTGAATTTAGGGTCTTTGCAGAGGTAATCAAGTTTATATCAGATTATTAGGGTGGGTCCTATTCCAATATGACTTAGCGTTCCATTAAAAGGGGGAATTTGGACACACACACACACACACACACACACACACACGATGTAAAGAGGAAGGCAGAGCTCAGGGGATGCTTCCACAAGCCGAGGAAGCCGGGTGATTGCCAGCAAACCATGAGAAGCGGAAACAGGTCCCTCCCTCCCAGCTCTCAGAAGAAATCGATCGTGCGGGCAATATTTTTAAAAAGTGATTTCAGAGAGAGGAAGGAAGAGGGAGAGAGAGATAGAAACATCAATGATGAGAGAAAATCACTGACTGGCTGCCTCCTGCACACCATACACTGGGGATCAAGCCCACAACCCGGCATGTGCCCTGACCGGGAATCGAACCGTGATCTCCTGGTGCATAGGTCGACCTTCAACCACTGAGCCACACCAGCCAGGTGCTATGGACATCCTGAGTTCAGACTTCTGAGTCCAGCACTGGGAGTCAGTAAATCTGTGTTTGTTACACCATGCAGCTTGTGATACTTTGTTATGGCTAGCCCTACGAAACGAATCCACCCTGCTTCCCAAAATGTACAAGACGTGTGACCACAGTAGCAAGTAAGAGCCATACTTCTATCCCTGGGTGTATTCCCTCAGAAATGCCTGTTATTAGATAAAGCTCACTTCTCACCTCTGGGAACAGCAGGGTCCAACCGCTCTGCCCACAATAAGCAGGTTGGAAGCAAGAGAGCCACGCAATTCCCCATCAAGGCAGGCAGGCAGGCCTCGGCAGCAGTGGTCCATAGCGGCCTGATCCCTGCCGGACCAAGTACATTTTTCATCCCTGAGTGTATTTTTCATCAGTGTTATCGAGGATGTAATAATGCTAGGTAAGTTTTAAAATTATAGATAGCTTCCACAGATATTTCCCTGGCAGTAATTCTCCCATGAAAGTATTTTGTAAGCTAGACTCTCAGCAAGAATGATGCACATGCTGGCAGAAGGGAGTGACCTTAGGTTGTAAAGGGGAGAAAACATATTTTTGCTGGAGTTACAAACCCAGAACAGACTTTTCTGCATGTATCGAGTAGGGATCCCTGCTCTTGAAAGCAAAATTTTTTCTTCAAATGTCATCACTGCTTGGACTTGTTTCACATGTATACTTTCCTTTCCTCTGGCTATTCACAGTCACTTTTTCTACATCTTTCATAATAAAAACTGCATGGAATTATTCTTTAAAAAACTGCTCGGCAAACAAAACTTTAGAGACATTCATAGTATCTAGGAATTAGAAGCTTCCCAGCATTGTACATAAACCACATGATGCAGACTACCCACATGAGCCTAAAATGACTTAATATTGTGCTGGTTCTGTCTATACACAACTCTTCAAAAGCAGGCACCAAATATGTGAATAAGCCATCAAGCCATTGTCAGATAATTCAAAGGCTGATGAATTACAGCCTATTACCATAGGAACTGATTTACTGTGCAATTCACAGGCTATGGAAAACAGAGGTACTGAGGTATGTTTTTGACATGACTTTTTTTTGTTTGCCTAGACTTTATTTCACACAGATATATATACCTAATATGCAAAGTGTCCCCTTGGGAGTTTGACCGACCAGGAGTTCGATCGCAGGCTATGACATGCACTGACCACCAGGGGCAGCACGGGGAAGGGAGGTCCCGGCCGGCAGTTGGCAGCCGCTAGGGACCCTACCCATACACAAATTTCGTGCACTGGGCCCCTAGTATATCATAATAACACTTGAAGAAAACAGTGATTCCTAAAACCTCACCTATCAGTATAGCACATGGTCATTTCTTTGAGAAATTCAGCCACTTTTTTTTATTAAAGTATTAATTCACTTTAACAACAAGGAGGCTTCTTTTTCTAAAGTACATAAGAGTGATTGCCTGAGTCATTATACTACCTAACTATAAGGACTGCCTTGGTGAATAAAACAATGAATAAGACAGCCCCCATCCTCTTTTTGAAATTATAATTAGCAACACATAACCTCACAGTAGCAACGGGACCATATGGGCTAACACTTCATCAAATTATTTTCCAAAATGGTATAAAAAAAGTCACTTGCAGAATATCCATGTCATGAAAAATGACAGTGTTGCAGAAAACAAGGCAGGAAAAATAATGAGCATATAAAAGTACTAGAGGCCCAGTGCACAAATTCGTGCACTGGTGGGGTCCCTCGGCCTGGCCGACAATCGAGATACTCTGTTGACATATCATAGCACAAACCAACATTTAGCCTTGCATTACATAGATAATAAAGATTTTTTATCATTATTGCTAACTTTTATTTCAAACTGATTATATCTGATCTGATGATGATTTACACAGAATTTCACAAAAACGTGAGGTAGGAACTTTTATATTCCCATTTTATAGGAGATGAAACTGAGGCTTAGAGGTCCTGAGGTCATGACCTGTAGCTGGCAAGTTACTAAACCTGCACCTACATCCCAGGCTCACAAGATAACTTGATCTAGAGAACTTTCAGGCCACCCCGCTGCTTAATAGAACCAGACTAGGGAAAAAGGAGCTTGGGCAGAAGTTTCAACCAAGGTTCAGCCAAAGAGACTGCCCAGGACGATACTTACAGGCTCAGATGAGGTCCCTGAAGGAAATGCTGAAACTGATCCCGGTGGCCCTTTCGAGTTTAGCTAGATTTTGAGTGGCTGGGCACCCCCTGATGTAGCCTCAACATCAAAGGGGAAGGACTCTCCCTGAAGTCAGCCAGAGAAACCCAACTTACGAGGCAGAAGACCACAGAACAGGATTCTTGCTGGGACTTCAAAGTTGTTTTTCTGGTAACAAAATCTCTGACAATCAAGTGAAACGCATATTCTTAGTTAATATAAGTAGGTGTTTACCTATATTAAAGGGAAGGAGGTAATGACAGGAAAAGGTAAGAGACTAAAATAATTCAACACACATCTACTAGGCTAGAATGCTCTATATTGTGCAACGTGCTTTGAAAGACACTTTCCAATGCAGAAGAAATAGAGGAAACTTTTTTCCCCTTGTGATTTCTTTGTGTCAGGTACTATGATGGACAGTTAACACTGAGGTTCTCAGAGGTTAATCATATTCATCAAGGTCACATGGCTACTAAGAAGCACAGGATCTAACCCCAGACTTGTTTGATCCCATCACACCGCTGTGCTACACCAAGGAAACACAATGACTACCCAGGACATGAAATGGCTGTATTTCTCAAATAGCACTGCATTATTCAAATATACCACATTAACGCGATCCTAGTAAAGAAAGGTTAAAGAATGAAAGCTAAATCATGTGGTTAATATACAGTCAAAATTAAAGACAAATAGCTTTATCACTTTTCCTTCACAAAATTAAGTTTGCTTTATCAACTAAATGTACACTATTCTTCTATAATTCTTTGCCACCTACTTTTAAAAAGTCTACTCTCCAGTGGTTACATAGATTACACATATCACTTGAATTACTATTTTAGATGATACAGAATTATGCCTCACTTCAGAAAGACACATTATATTTAACGTGTTTCTAACTTAATACAACTTTATTACATACTAGAGGCCAAGTGCATGAAAATTCATGCACTGGAGGCACGCGGGGGGGGGGGGGGGGGGGTCCCCTAATCCGGCCTGCCCCCTCTCACAGTCTGGGAGCCCTCAGGGGCGGGAGGTGACCTGTTGATCAGGGGAAGGCGACGCCCCCATCACACCTCTGCTGCTGCCACTGCTGGCAACGCAAGCCTTGGCCAGCCCTGGTTACCTGAGCCTCGGGCGGCCCTGGGTGGCTGGGGGGCTGAGGAGGCTGGGGAACTCTGGAGGGAGGTGCACAGAACAGCCAGGCCTGGCCTTGCCATGCGCCTGCCGTCCCGGCGGGGCTGGGGGGACTGGGCGCTGCCATCTTGTGGCTGTGGGCGCTGCCATCTTTGAGGGCGGGGCAGTCAATTAGTATATTCCCTCCTTATTGGCTCTGGGCGCCGCCATCTTTGAGGGCGGGGCAGTCAATTAGCATATTCCCTCCTTATTGGCTGTGGGCGCCGCCATCTTTGAAGGCAGGGCAATCAATTAGCATATTCCATTCTTATTGGCTGTGGGCACTGCCATCTCTGTGATGGTGTGAGGGTAAATTAGCATATTCCCTCTTTATTACATAGGATGCTATGCAGAATACGTTGTTTTCCCTAAACTATCCATCTAACAAAGTTATTCTTAGATCAACTACTTAAATTAACCTGCTGGAACAGGCTGAAATTATTTTTATCAATTCCTTTTACCAAAAGACAAAGAAGGCTGTTGAGTAAGTTAAATATATGTAAAAGACCAAAAATAGTTGGCTAATATATGTGTTAGACTAATTCACTAGCTTTCACTGAAAACTTCATGAGTAAAAGCAGTAGCCGTAGGATTCAATTTACCACCAGAGCCTTCAGCTGGTGTCAGTCTATTATAAAACTTATTTTTTTTACAGCAAATAAAATCATTCTTCAGCCTTGTTTCAAGATACCTTAGTAACCAGTTCTATTTTCTCCCCTCTGTGGTGCTCAGGGCTTTCACTGAAAGGCAGGGCTGCTAAGAATCTGGCCAGGTCACCTTGACTACAAACTCTCTCCTCCCAAGAAAACTTCACCCCCATCCCACCCATCTTATTAAAATCCAAGGACTCAAAAGGCCCACAGGAGGCCTCTCATACTCATCTCAGACACACACACACTGTCTGTCTTCTTTGTAGCTATGACTGTTCCAAGTTTCTGGTGTTCAGAACACACCTGGTAGTCTAATACATCTTGTTACTTCTGAAAAGCCAAAATCATGGTCAATAACACATAAACCTTTATCTACAACATAACAGTGGAAAGCAGGGGAAATTATGTAATCATGCTCTCCTACTGTAAACCTGTGGAAACCAAGATTCAAGTAAGACAGCCATATCTCTACCACTCAGATACAAATACGAAGCTGAATTCAGCACCAGGAAATCAAGATGTGGGTAGGAGTTTCTATAGTAGATAGCATTTATGGAATAAGCAGGCTACCTTATAATAGAATTGTTTTCCTCTGGTTTAAGGAATTCCTTAATGAACTATTCCATGTTGCCTTATTCGTCTTAGGATCCTAGGGTCCTTTTCTATATTTTCCCAAAAGTGTTCTCTCACTATCACGGCTACCTTTACTTGAGTGTTTACTACATGGCTGGTGGCTTCATCTGAATATTCACCAGGATCCCATGATTGCTGTCTTTTCACAGATGGAGAAACTGAAACTCAGAGTCGCTAAGTAGCGTGCCTGAGGTCAAACAGTCAAAATTAAGGCAAGTCTCTCTGGCTTCCCACTCTAATCTCTTAACAAATTTACTGTCAAGAGGTGGTTAAATTCACCTTCTCAAATTAGGATACCATATATTACAGTAATTGAAGTATCATTTTCATATGTGTATAATAGACGCCTTTATAGAAAGTAGGAATACAAATAACTCTTTTGACCTCATTCAAAATAGAACCAGGAGTCGCTTTCACTGAAAATGTGTAACAGCTAAATTCACAAGAGGTACAGTCCTCCACTTGTTCTTGGAATCAACATCCTCTAGGTAAGGCAGAGCCTGGCCAAGTCTCCGAAATGCCACTAACAATATCCCGCAATTTATCTCCCCCAACAGAAACCCCTTTTGTGTGTGAGTGGGCAGATGTAGTGGAAGAGGGGAAATGTGCATCATTTATACCTTTCAAGAACAAAAGACGAACCAAAGCTCGATGACAACCAGTGAAAAGCGAGAGGACAAAGGCTAACGGGAGGAGTCAGAGAGAAGGCTCGAGCCCCAGGAGTCGGCACTAGCTGAACAAATTGCAGGCCTGTGCCCTGTCCCACATGCCAGCCAAGGGCAATGAGGTGCCCCAGGACCAAGTCACATGTGCCCTCTTCTCACGCATCAACAGACCCTGTGCAAATAAGTGAATAGCTGCAAGTGTGTGACTACGGCCCCCTGCAGACATCGAATTGTAAAGAAGGTTTTCTATCTGAAAGCTGAAAATCAAATATGCACAGTTTACATTGTGGATACAAAGCAGCTGAAGCTGAAAAACTTCCCTAAAGATCAAGGAAGCATAAAAGTTAAGTCATTTTCCCAAGTTTCATATACAGTAGATAAGCCTATTAAGAACATTGTAAGCTATGCTAATTGGTTCAGGGGTTATATATCTCCTTTGTTTGTTCCAACTGAGCCTTCACACACTGCAGTGAATTGGTGAGAAACACAGTGTAATAAATCTACCCAAAACTAAACAGTATTAGGGTTTGAAAGATGCTAATGAGCTCCAGTGTTCCAACTTGAAGAACTCCCATTCCCACCCCTACACGGTATTACTAACTCCGAAGTCATTGCTGTCTGACATAGGAAGAAGCATGTAAAAGTTGTTCAAATCCTCATGCTGCTAATTCCTTATTACAATTAACATTTTTAAAGTAAAATCAAGTGTCATTTGATATTGTAACACTAATTTAGTCACACAGAATAAAAGCATGTGTTCCTATGGACATAAAATATTAGGGATAAATTGGATTTATATCATTTCATTGGAAAACTCAATTAACATAAAATAATGCTTTCAGAAGTTACTATTTTCAAATTAAATCTGTAACTTTGGAACTGAAGATGTGTTTTAATTAAAAAAAAAAAGACCGAGTTTATTATTTTATTATCCTGGAATAAAGATTGAATGAAACATGTGAATGAAACAATGACACAAAATACAAAGTCCTTTACAAATGTTAAATATTATGTTGAGAGCTTCTAAGAATCCAAGACCTAGAAGGTGAAAGAGTGAAGTTTCCAAAAAAGAATATAATTTCTATCGTTTATATCACCAATAGTTAGATCTGTGAGGACATGCTGGAAACTATTCAGAATAATTAACCAAACTGCTATTGTGCAGTTAAACACTGAAATGGTTGTGTGCATATATATGTGTGTCCATTCTATCAAAAGGTGTCCTGCTAAAGTAAAGATAAAAATACAGCACACTTCAGGAAACCACAAAGTAATGATAACAACTATACAACATATGCTAATTTTTGGCAAAGACGGACCATGTTTTGTGGTCCAATTAGATCCTTGGCATATTTTAATTTTCCATAATTAAAATATGAATTGTACACAAATGACACAGCAAAGCACTCTGATTCTTTAGAAAATCAAAGGTGTATATGGTAATATTCATCTCCTGATCACTCTATCGATCCTGTGAAAAGAGCATGTAAAGTAACACTGAGGGGAGTGGGGACGGGGGAGAAGGGAGTGGCTGCTTCATGGAGGCAGGGTCTCCTTTGGGGGTGTTGAAATGTTTTGGAACTTGATAGAGGTGATGGCTGATCCACACTGTGTATGGATTGAAAGCCAGTGAATTGTACACTTTCAAGTGGTTAATTTTATGTTATATGTATTTTGCCTCAAGAAAAACTGTAATTCTGAACTCTGATTAAAAACATGGTAGGTTATACAGAACACCTCGTTCAGTCTTTATAATGATGCTAACCTATCAATATCCCTATTTTTAATTTTTTTTTTTTTTTTTTTTTTTTTTTTTTTTTTATTTTTTTTTTTTTTTTAAAAATATATTTTATTGATTTTTCACAGAGAAGAAGGGAGAGAGATAGAGAGTTAGAAACATCGAATTGTACACTTTCAAGCGGTTAATTTTATGTTATATGTATTTTGCCTCAAGAAAAACTGTAATTCTGAACTCTGATTAAAAACCCCTAAGTCCGCAGGCCGACGCTCTATCCACTGAGCCAAGCCAGTTCCGGCATTATCCCTATTTTTAGATAAGAAAAGCCAGGCTAAAAGTGGACACACACCTACTACATGACAGTAGACAGATTTTAAATCAAGCCTGTTCATATTCTTTTCACTGTATCTTGTCCTTGAGAAGTCACCAAGCATGGCCAAGTCAGGGGGAGGGGGGAGGGAAAGAGGTGAGAAGGAATTCTTTTGATAAAGTCAGAACAGCTTAGGAAAGCACAGGGCATGGAAGTACATGTCATGTTCTGAAAATGACAAAAAAGTCTAGAAAAGTGACAATGAGGACAGGTGGGTCATGAAGACAAGCTTAGAGCAATGGCTATTACACTGAGGCATAAGCCTGTCAAAGGCCTACCCACCCGGGAAGGAGCATGGCGTTTTTGTCCCATGACCTACAGAGGTAGTTCTCAAACTGTGGGCATATCAGGATCACTGGAAGGCTTCCTAAGTCACAGATTTCTGATTTCCTTGGTCTAAGGTGGGGGTCAGAGAATCTGCATTTCTAACAAGATCCCAGGAATGTTGATTTTGCTGGTCTTGTGACCATAATTTAAGAAACTTTGGCCACATAACCAGGTTTTTAATCAGAGCAATGTGAATATATATATATTGCTCCTATTGCTAATGCCATTAATTCATCATAGCAATATTTATTTATAGAGTCCACATGTCCATGTATCTATTCCATATATATATATATGTGTGTGTGTGTGTGTGTGTGTGTGTGTGTGTGTGTATATATATATATATCCTATCTAATAATAGACAAACAGGGTAATTGACCGTACTGTTGCTACGCCTCCCATAGGATAATAGCGCGATATGCAAATTAACCACCAACAAAGATGGCGGTTAATTTGCATATGTAGGCTCCAAGTGGCGGAGCGAAGACTGAAGGCGAGCTGGAGCAGCGAAGACAGAAGATGGAAGGCGGCTCCAGCCAGGGCCGCAAAGACGGAGGACGGAAGGCGGCTCCGGCTGGGGCTGCGAAGACGGGAGATGGAAGGCAGCTCCAGCTGGGGCCGCCAAGACGGGAGACAGAAGGTGGCTCCAGCCAGAGCGAAGGCCTGGGTCCCGGGTGCTGGAGGAAAACCGGTGCCCGCAGCCAGGAGAAGGGAAGGCCTATTGCACGAATCTCTTCATGCAACAGGCCTCTAATATATATATATGTATGCAAGACTGGTGCAGAGAATAGACAAGAGGTTCTGACAATATCCAAAGTAAAAAACAATGAAAACGTGTACTGGGATAAAAGCAAGAACAGTTGAGAGGTAAGGATATTTATGACCCACAGCTATATTAATAAAAAATAAATAAAAAAGCACCCTAGCAATGTGGAAAGTTAAAAAGCTCAAGAACTGAAATTACACATTATGAGATTAGACTTTATGGAAGTGACTAATTAGAAAGTAAGGCATGTAGAAAAAACTAGTCCAAGATGCAACAGGTTTTCTAGGCTGTTACAGAGTAATGGTTAAATGAAGACAGGTACCTAGTTTCAAAAAGAAGAAGTCAGACACACTACTAACACAAGGTGATCCTTACCATAAGAAAAGTTATTTAAAAAAAAAATGTTTCTTCCTGCAGAATATCAACTTCAGAAGGGAAAGATTTAGCAACTCCCTGCAGGCTAACTTTTCTAGGACCACGGCTTCCCTCCTATGTCTCCTCTTGAAAGTGCTTCCTAATCAAAAAACCTATTAAGGTGTCACATTCTTTCACTGAATGTTGCTAAATCTGGGTAAGAATAGAACTGTATTATTGAAGTTTAAAACATATATTCTTGAGTAGGCTTCCCACCCAGGGGCAGAAACAAAACATCCCCAGGATGACCTGGGCT
>NW_005871057.1:6202151-6246959 GCF_000147115.1 Myotis lucifugus | reverse complement strand
CTTTTAAATCCTGATTTCTGGGCCTCATCTCCAGAAATTCTGTTCTTTGTATGGGGTGAGGCCACAACATTAGTATCAAAGAAACAGAATTTCTGGAGGATGAGGCCCAGAAATCAGGATTTTAAAAAAGATTCCCAGGTGATTCTAATGTGCAGCCAAGGTTGAGAACCACTGTCCTAGTGGATGGATGAGCTTATCCGACCAGTTCTCCTAATCAGGGGTTGAGCAGCACTACAGCACCCCAGCAATTATTACATATTTTTCCAAATATAGATAGAAAGAAGGAGAAAAAAAAAGGCAGGGAGGGAAGGAAAGGAAGACATTTTTTTTCTAACACATTAAGTCTGGTCCAGCAATTTAGTTTTCCTTAACAAAGTCAGCATCTCCATTCTAAAGGGAATTCACAGAGGGGGAAAATGCTATCAAATGGCATTTCCAAACCAAAGCGCATCAAAATGTTGGTATTAGAGAAATTTCAAATTTTGAGTCAAACAGGATCAGCACACCATAGCCAGAGAGAAAATCAACTGCTCCTGGCCCAACCCACGCCTCCACAACTGTGACAAAGCCTGGGCTCAGCATCAGAAAGCACAGGATTAGGGACCTAATAACAGCATGACCTTGGGCAGTTTCCTCCTCTGTAAAAATGAAGGATAATATTAATAACACTCGCCTTGCCTATTCCACAGGTTAAATGTGAAAAGCAAATACAACAGAGCACAGAAAGTAAGCTGAAGCCATGGTGAATCACAAACCCTTATTCTATGTATTCCTATCATGTTCTTACAATGGACTCAAGATCACACGAGATGAAACAAATGCCCATCAATCAGGATTTTGTTTTTCTGTAGTATTAATGGCACACATTTCTTGAGATCCCTGGCTTCTTTCATCACTACTGTTTTTCCAGAGGTGATCAGGAACCAGAAGAGCCCAGAAGAGAGCTGGACTCAGTCAATATCCCTACACACCCTCCACACCCTGAATCAGGCATGGCCTTTTACTTCAAGTCAGCATTGCTCAGACTAGATGGAAAGACAACCTTTGTTTAAGGAAATCTATCGCTAATGCCATTAATTCATCGTAGCAATATTTATTTGTAGAGTCCACATGTCCAGTGTCTGTTTCTCATTTTAAATGTTTCTTGACCATTATGCTATACATTGACCTACTCATTCTTCCCTCTTTATTAACAACTTCTGGAATTCAGCATACACAATTATAGCCCATTGGCTGCAACTCTTCTTTTTTCCTGGTGCTGTTTTAGATGATCCTGATTGCTTGGCAAAGCCCCCTTTCCTATGGGTGCCATTCACAAGATTAGAAAACCTACTTAACTTTGTTTATCCCAAGTTTCAGTGGCTGGTTTCAAAATGACAAAGGAATAAATCTGGAGAGTTTAGGAAGCCATTTGGTAAAAGGCAACAAAGGCTTTATCATTTGAAAGGAGCATTCCTCACTGAGTTAGAGACATCTGGTGACAGACATAAATAAATATGGAACAGGCTTTCCTTTAAAAATCAATTCAGAAATTCTTGTTTCTGAAAGTGAAGAAAGAGAAAAAAAACTGCAGGGGTTTAGAATTCCAGGTATCCAGAAAAGAGAACGGGCCAAGAACGGAAGAGCAGATAAGTATCTACGGGGAGTGAGTGCAAAGACATGTTAAGGATATAATTATAACATACATTATCCAGAGACACTGAAGTACCAGCTAGAAAAGAAGGGGTTAATAGTTCCTAAACATGCAAAGTGTCAGGGCGGAGTGTGAGGGGGAGAAGGGAAAGCAAACTAAGGTAGTAAATTTTTTCTCATCATATTAGCAAGATTGCAACTAAACAAATTATGAAAAAAGTGAAGAGACTTGCAAAATACAAAGAAACATGTAATAAGAAGAATTAATGTGGGGGGCCGCAAAGGGAAAGGGGGACATATTCACAATCCCAGCATCGCCAGTCCCCACCCAAGCAACACACTTTACTGCTGCTCCCAGCCTACCAAATATTGCTATTAAAAAAAAAGTTATGTAACCATGAGAATTAAATCCTCGACAAATATGTGCCACCTAATCTCAATTGTGTCAGTAGTTACAGGTACCTGCAATGATGTAAGAATTTTTACTATTTCCATTGAGTTTGTGGGAAAACATTTATTTCCCTTATTTCAAATATCTGCATAAGGGGTCAGAGGAAGTACTGTTATATCATCTCTGCACTTGACTAATATTGCCATAATACTCTCCCCCAAATAAAAAGCCCTTCACCCAAAGGATGTTTCCAAAATGTTATATAATAATATAACAATAAAATTATTTAATCGGGTCATATATAAAATACAGGTGTGTTTTTTCCCCCCCTAAGAAACCCATGACAGACATTTTTAAAAGAAATCATTAAAACACTCCTGGGACCCTGGGAAGCCGATTCCTATCTCACACCACAATGCCATTTTTGGAAAGCATATATTACTTCCTTAAAATAGGACACTTTATCAGGATGAAGTGAGGAAAGAAAAGTTTAGCCCACTGTTAGTCTAAGGATATTTAACCTTCAATATCTGTTTTTAATCAGCTAGAGAACAATATAAACACAAATCTGTGCCAATGTGATCAAATGAATTAGGTCAGAGAGAACTGTGAGAAATACAAAGACTTTCAGAAGCAAATCTAGCAAGCAACAGTCTGGGAAGGTTTCACAAATACTAACACTACAGAGGGAAAAATATAAATTCATTTACATATAGATGGTTTCTGTATTATTCAAACCCTTTAGGAGTAAAGTCTAAACATCAATATGAACAATTCCTTAATGGTATCTTCTTTCCAATTCAAAAACAGTAAAAATAGCAAACAAGCCATTCCACATAAAGTAGAAATTCAGTTCAGAAAGTAAGTCCAATGTCATTTCATAAATTTTATCCGTTAGCCATCTCACTCTACTCACACCATCTAAAATTAACTCTGGGAAGAGAAAAAACACAGACATATAGAACAATGATAAAAACTGCTTTGCCCAGTAGAAAATATAAATATGAGAAAGATTTTTTCCAGTCTCCATTGGGTATGATATTTAAATATACAACCCCATGTCTCAGCCAAGCATTAAATGCAGAAAGAAACAGGCTGATAAAACTCATTGAGTAAATAAGGCAGTGTTAGGGCTGAACGCAAACTGTACTGTTATATAAGCTTCTACAGCATGATAAAGACAAATTAACATTTGCACACATGTAGATAGATACACACAAATAAAACAAATTAAGCACTTTTCGTTTTCTCCAGTTTGTATTAAGAAAATAGGTATGCATGAGGAATTCAATTTTAAAGGCCATATACATAAATCAACTACAGCATAAATGAAGAGTAAAAATGCCCTTAAAAAGAAAAAAAAATCAACAAGATCCGTTTCCAAGATACTCGCAGAGACTGAGGGAAATTTCTCAGTAAAAGCCCTAAGGGGCTTGAGACACTTTACTCAAGGGTGCCAGACATGGTCACCTATGGAGACAAAGGGAAGAGATGTAGCAAGCAATACTCTGACCAAGGAATACTCAGTAAATGAGAGTCTGCAAAGTCAACATTTAAGGACTAAACCTCAGTGCTATTTCAAAATAATGGCACATGCTCATTTTTTGTCCCCTAAACTTACCCAAAGATCCAGTTTCCTACCCAGAATACCAGCAGGTGAAAATAAATCTCAAAGTACAAACAGAGGAAATTAATTTAGTACCACTGATCTCTATTTCAACATAAATAAAATGATTGGAAAAAGGGGGAAAAAATAATCCCTACTTCTGAACTGTGAGAGCCACTACAATTTATTGGGCAATATATAATGTCCCACACCTTGTGACATCTTTGCATTATAGGTTATACCAGTGATGGCGAACCTTTTGAGCTCAGCGTGTCAGCATTTTGAAAAACCCTAACTTAACTCTGGTGCCGTGTCACATATAGAAATTTTTTGATATTTGCAACCATAGTAAAACAAAGACTTATATTTTTGATATTTATTTTATATATTTAAGTGCCATTTAACAAAGAAAAATCAACCAAAAAAATGAGTTCGCATGTCACCTCTGACACGCGTGTCATAGATTCGCCATCACTGGGTTATACTGTTACTTAAGTTGGAAAGAGGGGATAATTACCTTTCCAGGTGTGCATGTCATAATTTATCAAGTAGACTAATTCCTTTGAAGAAGGACGGTTGAAAGTTAGATATTTCTTTGTATTTTCTCTAACATTTGCACACATGTAGATAGATACATACAAAACGATCTGGTCTATTGATTCACAATGGGGGAAAAACAGTAAACAGAACATGGAGATCATGAAAAGAAAAAGATATCAGCAAAATAACAATCAGAGCAGCTTAACTTTCTGAATTCTACAGGCAAAAATTTAAAAGACATTAAAGACAGTAGTCACTGCAGTGACCAAAACTTGGGAAGATACTTAAAAATCAGAAAGGATGCAATACAGAGCAGTCTAGCCTCACTCAGAATTTAATACAGCAAGCCCTCCTTATCTTTGGATTCACTGACCCCCACATTGAGAGTTTTGGGGGGAAAGTTACCCCGTCGCTGAGGTGTACTACATGATTGCTGGCTGCATCTGTACTGATCATGTACAGACTTTTTTCCTCATCATTCCTGAGGGCAAAGGGGAAGAAAACTCTCATCCCAATAGTCTTTTTTTTTTTTTTTTTACAAAATGTATTTTCCTGTTTGAAAACAAAGAGCTCCACTGCCAGTGACTTGGTAAACCAAGTGATATTAACACGATACAAAGCAAAGCAAAGGTTCAATCCTCACAGCCCAGGGTGGGAAGAACATGCTCTGGTTTGTTTTGTTTGGGGTTTTGTTTTAAATATTGAATAGCTGGTACCAAGAGACAGATTAGGAGGGCTCATGATTAAGCATGGGATAGAGAAATTCCTTCTCAGCAGCATTTCCCAATTCTGACAAAAATCAAAGCAAAATGGAGTTGCCCTTAACATCTTCCCTAATGTTCTGGTGCTCAAGGAATTCCCCAGCAGCTTCAGGCCCCAAGGAAAGGCTGCAAAGTAAATCTGAGTCCTTTCCATTCACCTGAATCTTACTGAATACTGTATCCCTAAGAAAAACAAAAACTTCAAGGAAGGAAGGGCCAATCTCTTCCCTTCTATGACAGGTAATAGCCTTCCATTACTCACTCTTGTCATTCCCAAGTAAAAAATTGAAATAAAATAAAAACTATAACCTAAGTTATTTACAGAAAAATCTAGACTGACTGTAAGAAAACACACACACACACACACACACACACACACACACACACACACACACACACACGAAATTGATGACGCTCAGAAAGCTCCAGGGCAGAACTCTGTAATAAAGCCTAAGTTCTCCACTAAGGAAATTAATATGCTATTAACTCCAGCTGACTATTTGCTGGGAAAATTATAAAGCCAAAGGTAAACAGTGAAGCCTGGAATAACCCTAGCAAAAGGCTAATCCCACATTTCCTAACCACTTTTGAACTTCCAGATGAAAGTTCACAGGAAAGCACCCTGGAGGGAGGGAGGGAGGGAGGCAGTGAGGTGGCCCTAAGATGCTTGAGGAAGAGGAAGGCTAGAGCTAGAGTGTGGCTTCCTCTTAATGTCCACAACTTCAGCCACACCATCGGTCATAAAGCGTAAGACCTGGCACAGGATCAAACTGTGGCCCTCTATTAATTTCTGACAGGGTAGAAGGCAACACCAATTCTATGAAGCCATGGGAGCATAGTTGTTACATCATACTCAACTCTCAACACCACTAAGGGCCCACTCTTGCCAATAACAGACCGTGTCAATTTCAGGCGCCATTCCACTTTCTAGACCAGTGATAGTGAACCAATGACACACGTGTCAGAGGTGACACGCGAACTCATTTTTTTGGTTGATTTTTCTTTGTTAAATGGCATTTAAATATATAAAATAAATATCAAAAATATAAATCTTTGTTTTACTATGGTTGCAAATATCAAAAAATTTCTATATGTGACACGGCACCAGAGTTAAGTTAGGGTTTTTCAAAATGCTGACACGCCGAGCTCAAAAGGTTCGCCATCACTGTTCTAGACAGACAGGTCCTCCTACAACGCAGCCCATCTTCTCCCGGCTGCACTCCCCTCGCCAGTGCTGTTACAGGGGTTTTCAGACTCCCCAAGAGGAGATGCGGTACAAGATAACCAACTGGGATGTAGGATAAATATGGAAGCTTCAATTTGTCATCTTTTTTTTTACACTTGTAATACCCAAAATATATTACTCCATGTATGTAACATATATTTAAAATATATAAAGTGTACATGTGTTCCCGAGTATTTTGGAATGATAGGGCAAATTGGTTTTAAAAAAGGGGGGGGTGGATAATAACTATTCCAGCGTACACGCAGAAGGCCTACACTACACATTAGTGTCTGCTGAGGGTAATTAATGTGAAATATGGTTGTAATCAGAAGTCTCCTCATCCTTGTGCGTTCCATTCTAAGATTGCAGAGTCCTGTTATAAACATCATTGCATTTTGACTTATCACAACCCTATGGCATAGCAGGTAGATGGGGTGCAATCCCAGTTTTTATCACAGCTAAGAAAACCAAGAATTTGAAAGAACCGCCTGTTGTGGATGGCTGCTTCAGTCCTCTTTCCCAGCCTGCTGCTCCACTGCTTTCCTTCATCTGCTGCAGGTTTGTATCCTTGAGATAAAAATCAGCCCACCCTCCTTGAGAAGCCTTCAAGTGATGGAGAAAAACCTACTCTTCGTGAAATGACAATTTGGTAGTGAGCCCTTTCCCCCTCGATTTTCACGACATAACCGTTCTTCCAGCCAGATTAAAAATTGCATCAGTCTCTCACTTAGAAGAATGATAACTTAGGTAGAGAGAAAAATCAATGACCTACGAAAGAAAAATGCACACTCAGGTGGGACACATTTCCACTCACTGGCTACAAATATCCTAGTGTCAGGTCAATGCCAATGAAAGAGAAGGTCTGTCTCCATTCATCCCCTTCTAATTTGTATTTGAAAGGAAGACAAAACTGAGGGACAAGAGGCTAGGAAGGACCTTGAAGTTGATCTGAGGACCACTCAGAGTGAGTGAGAGTGTGCGTCTCTCTCTCATACACACACCCATTCACACAACTTTTTTATAGAAAAAGCTTCCAAAAATTACTTAGAAACTGCTCAACAACAAGAAAACAAGTTTATCTTTTAATGCCATGATTGTTCTAAGGCAGTGATGGTAAAACCTATGACACGCGTGTCAGAGGTGACACGCAAACTCATTTTTTTGGTTGATTTTTCTTTGTTAAATGGCATTTCAATATATAAAATAAATATAAAAAATATAAATCTTTGTTTTACTATGGTTGCAAATATCAAAAAATTTCTATATGTGACACGGCACCAGAGTTAAGTTAGGGTTTTTCAAAATGCTGACACGCCGAGCTCAAAAGGTTCACCATCACTGTTCCTAAGGACTTCTATTTAAATGACCTGCCGTACTTGTTTTTAGTACCTATTAATTATCTCCCAAATTCAGTAAGTTACTCAAATCCACTCAGCAATCTCATTTACCCTTAATTGAAGCATTTCTAATACAAAAATTCTGATGTACCCTATTCTCATTGCACAAAAAACTACATACACAAGTTTATCACACCAAATAGCCTTCCAACATGAGATTTAGTATGCCCATGAGTCTTAAATGAAAGCATTTCCCCTCATAAACTCCACATATTCTTTCTGTGCAAGAAGGAACATTCAACATTTTTGTTAATTTCATTGCAATAAATATGTCACACTATCAAAATTAGGAATAAAGAGGCTACTTAGAAGTAACTTAAAGTTAATGTGCATCACAAAAGCCTTGAGTCCTAACGCTTTACACAGCCATCCACATTGTACTTAGTCTTGGGAGGGTAGAGAATATCATTGTCCACAGGACCCAGATTTCTTTCCATTGTCCTCTTGTCAAAGAGTGGTCCAGTGACCATGCCAAACACTGATCTCAGAGGTCCCGTTTCAGAAAGTGGCCTTGTAACCAGCTCTCCAAAGTGATCACTGGTGAGGTCTTTGACTTGCCAACAGCTTCAGTTAACACCTCCCTGAGATAAGAATGGCAAAAGGCACCATGATGGGTCAAGGCAGGCTGTCAGGTATTCCCATCCTTCCATCAACCAAGCACCAGGTGGGCCCACAGAACTCTCAGCTGAAATGCAGGTGCAATGTCTACCGAATAAAGCCAGTAATAAATTCTGGGGAGCTATAGTTACCAAGGTCAAACACACATCATTCGTGAGATCCACAGAGTTTTTTCTTTGTGTTCCATTAGTTTCATGAAACTGTAGATAACAACGTCGAAAATATTTCCTAAACTTGGGGTCCTTGAACCTGCCCTTTTTTTTCAGCACTCTAACTGTACCCTTTATACAATCTTCACAGTTCACAGTGTTAATGTGGGGGGCTGAGATGATCTATTGTTTGAGGACCCCACAGTTAAGGGTTAAGGCAGTTAGGGCCTAAGGAACATCCAGCCATCATTAAGAAGCACTGAAACATTAAGGTCAAAAATTCAGTTCTTCACTATTTACATATGTTAATGATGTGATTGCTACATATTCCTACATAAAGAGAAACGTTAAGAGGCTTTTCTCTGGGAATGGGGAGAGGGGGGGTGGGGTGGGGGGGGATCTTATCCTAGTTGTTTAAGACCACCAATGTGGCCTTTGGAGAGGGTCCTGCTTCCTAAAGCACACAATTGTACACAGCAACTGGTTGGAGGCCTAATTAGCATTAAACAGGCCCCAGGAATGAACAGCAAGATGACAAGGGTCACTAAACTAAAGGAGAGGTCAGGGGACCCAGTCCCGCAGGACAATGCCCAAGGTGCCCATGCAAATTAGGGAAGCAGCCCAGGCATGTAGGGGATGAGCCGCAGCACCAAAACCTCCACCCCTCCTTTCACATTCCTCTCCTAAAAATGTAAAGAACGAAAGAAAAGAAAACCAAATGGCCCACTTCTTCAGTGCAGCGTGATTCCTAATTAGTAATCACTTCTGTCCTGGAGAAACACCAAATAAAAGGCAGCTAAGAACATAGCAGTGGCAACCAAGAAGAATGACAGAGCACAATTGGCATCTGTGTTAAGATGGGCATTGGTTTTCTCCCACCGCATCCCAGCATTCCTACCACAAAGGGGAAATCTGCACAACCAACGGCCAATTTGTTTTTTTCAGTTGAAATAAATGATAAAGAACAAATTCCACACACACACTCTATTCAAATATAACAAAGAACCTCTTTCTCAAAATGTACTCTAGGACTGTTGTTTTTTCCATTCTAGCAATAAAACCCTTCCTTCTTCCAATTACTGCAAGATAACTGCACAAATTTGATTTGGAAAAGTTGGAGAGAGATATTTTCAGCATTTGGAACCCCACTACCTTTGATCTGATCATCAGCCATAATCCCCTGCCCTGTTTTGATTTGGGTGTTTTTGTTTTTAATCCTGCTTTTGTTCAAATCCAACTTGGGAACGTTTTCAGCCACTCTGAATGACAGGAGACTTTGTATCAGCCAGCAAGTCATTTAAGGTCAGAAAATATTTATAATTACAAAGGCAAATTTTTTTCCACGGTAACTCAAAAAGAAATAGAAGTTCAGAAAACTCAAAATGAAATCTAATGTTCATGATTCCAGCCCTATGTTCTAAAATAGAAAGTTGTCTTTGTAACAAAAACAGATGAAACATAACCCTATTAAGAAGCTCTTCCTCCTACGAGAGGACACCTTAAAAAGCAAGTGTTTGCTGCCAGAAAGCCCATTAGTCTACTAAAAAAAAAGAAAAAAGAAAAAAAAGCAAACAAAAAAAACACACCTTCTTATATGTTGAGAAATCAATATTAAAAGAGAGATAAGCTAGGACATTTAAATATGTAAGTACATTTTAAATCCCATGCATTCTTTAAGAATTACCTCTGAGAACACAAATACATTTTTACCACAAAACTAAAAATGTTAGTTCAAATTTACCATGGAGTAAACAACATTTTTTTGTTTACATTTCTAAGAAACTTTTTAAAAGCACCTTTCCTAACCATTCTCAGTCATTCCATTTGACAGTTAAGGAGGGTGACAACTAACTTTGCAAACATCTTTTATATGATGCTACTTAGACTTTTTATATATTTATAGCACAAGGTAGCAGTACAATACTTAGAATTTATATCATACATTTAACGACATCTGCATAATATAAACATTCAATGAAAGAGGTGGTGATTGCTGTCAAAAAGCCACACTGATATTTTAGGGAAATTCTCTCAAAGCCACCAATTCATTCACAATCTTACAGTGGGTATGGATGTGCTAAAGGCAAACAGAAGACTGAGCAGCTAACTAGTAAAAATAATCTTTCCTGTCATTAAGTACTTACAAATAAATGGTACAGAAAATAACCTACAAAACATCCATCTATACAGGAACAACCCCTACTATGGAAGTAGAAATCTAATTGACCAGACTTCATTAATGCTGGAACTATGACATGAAACATCATAATGTAACTACTTTGTTTAAATGCTCTGCTAAATGAAATTGCTACAAGACCCCATCTATGATCAACATCTTTACTTTCTTGATCACAGAATAACCTATACCTGCTAGTATATACATGCTGAATAACAGAGATAGTAAGCATAAGCTTATCACGGTAAGCTTTACAATGCCAGCAAATGTGAGTTACATACGAAAGGCTTATCATATAAAACATTTCTATTTGCTACGTCCTGAGTGACTGCATTAGAATCATATACTTAATAGATCCTATTTGATATGCGGAAATCCTTCAGTATCTCCCCACTGGCAGGGTTACAGTAAGCCCATCAATATCTGGCCTTTGCCAACCTTTTCCACCTCAGCTACCATCACTCCCAACTTCATCATCCAGCTCTGTAACCATTTCAAACTCCCTTACACTTTCTACCTTTGCCTTTGCTCATGTATGCTCTCTGCCCGGAACATCCTTGTCAGCCACACTGCGAGAGTTACTCAGCCTTGAAGTGTCAGGCTGTGCAAGAATTCCTCGTTGACCGACAACCACAATAAAAGGAACTCTCCAGTTTAATACTTAGCAGTTTTTATTCCAAACTTCTTCAGAAGGATGAAGCTAAAGAAGAGAGAAAATTTTGGATAGACCTAGAATGCTCAATATTTAATAACTAGAGGCCCGGTGCATGAATTCGTGCACCAGTGGGATCCCTTGGCCTGGCCTGCGGGATCAGGCCAAAACCAGCTCTCTGACATCCTCCAAGGGGTACTGGATTGCGAGAGGGTGCAGGCCAGGCCGAGGGAGCCCATTGGTGCACAATTGGGGCCGGGGAGGGACGCGGGAGGTTGGCCAGCTGGGAAGAGACCACAGCGGCCCATCTCGCTCAGTCTTGATCGGCTGGACCCCAGGAGCAAGCTAACCTACTGGTTGGAGCATGTGCCCCCTGGTGGTCAGTGCATGTCATAGCAACTGGTTGACAGCTCAACTGTCTGCCCCTGCTCAGTGCACATCATAGTGAGCAGTTGAGCGGCCTTGGCGTATCATTAGCATATTCTGCTTTGATTGGTTGAACGGACAACTGGATGACCAGACACTTAGCATATTAGGCTTTTATTATATAGGACTAGAGGCCCAGTGCACGAATTCGTGCACAGTGGGGTCTCTGGGCCTAGCCTGCACCCTCTTGCAATCTGGGACCCCTCGGGGGATGTCGGAGAGCCAGTTTCGGTCCAATCTCCGCAGGCCAGGCCGAGGGACCCCACCAGTGCACGAATCCATGCACCAGGCCAATTTCGGCCCCATCCCCGCAGGCCAGGCTGAGGAACCTCACTGCACCAGGCCTCTAGTATGCATATAAGATCTTTGATTAATCTCTTCCAACCCTCCCCTCTTCCCCCTCCCTCTGAGATTCATCAGGCTGTTCCATGTTTCCATGCCTATGGTTTCCGCTCCTGCATTGAGCCTCTGCTCCCTGGTGGTCAGTGCATGTCATAGCTACCGGCCAGTTGGACAGTTGCTTAGGCATATATATACCCATCTCAGCTCTCTGGGGATGGCTGGGGGATAATGAAATATTTTTAGAGATCATTTTTGCTCTTAAACTATGTAGAATATCATTGGGATGATAAGATGACTGTAAATAAAATAAGTAGAAGATACAAAATCTAACCAAAAGCAAGAGAATGGAATAATAATGATGAAGATTTATATATTATTTTATAATTTATAAAGTAATTTCCATCAATCATCAAATGTAATCATTGTATCTGGGCGAAGAAGTGATTTATATTATACCCAACTCATTAAAAATAAAATTGAATCTCAGGTTATACAATTCTTCCTAATGATGGATCTGGGACATTACTGTAACTCATTACCACTTCACATTCTCTTACATGGAACAACCCCCACAGAGAAATGGGCCTTATATAAGTTTTAAAGAATGGAAAGGATTTGGATTCGGAGAAAGAGAGAAAACAGCTGTTTCCATTGAAAAGCAATGGAAACAGTATGAACATCAACAGTTTAAGAGATGGTGAAAAGATGGATATGCAGGAGCAAAACTCAGCTGGGAGTGGGAAATGGATGCAGTTTGAAAAGAGATGCAAATCCAAAAAAAAAAAAAAAACACTTGGAATGAGATAGTATGTAATAATTTGCAACTGCAGTTTGTGAGCAAGGCAACATCAGATGTAAAGAACTTACGAAAGACATTTTAAATAATACTCTCCAGAACATTTTATTGGAAAATCCTCAGTAGGATTCAATATAAGATTAACAGTTTAGCAGCTGAAGAAACTTGGACTTGGACACAGCGGAGTGGAACATTCTGCATCCTTTGTAAAGATGGCCATAGCACAATAAAATAAAGGCATCCTCTGAAGATTTCTTTTAGAAAATACACAGTATGGAAAGAAGAAATCAGTCGCAGTATATTTCACTTTGATTCTTTTGTTTCACCGCCTGGCTGCAAAACAACAGAAATGCTTTAAACAGAAAAACTTATTTAACCTAATTCAATAAACAACCAGGGGGTATGTTGACTGCTACAAGTAGGAGAACCACAAGTGCCCCTTTCCCAGGAAAACACAAATTCACGTGCGTTGCGATGGTGTAGTTATAAATCACGTCCCCTTTCATTCTCAAAAATATTCTAGCTTGGACAATAAATGATAAAGTCATTCTAGCTGTAACATACTACAATGAACATAGCACTTTCCCTGTTACCAGAGACATCCTGTTACACACCCCGAGGGGAACCATTCACTGAAATGTATGAACATGGCACCCCGAGGGCTGTGCAACACGGAGGAACAGGAGACCATGAAGATCAACGCGTGTTGGCTGGCTCCTACTTCCTCAGAAGTTTGAGGCATACGTTTTAAAGCTTATTTAACATGATGCACATTTGTCCAAGAGATTTTCTTGTCTAAATTCAATTCCCAGCAGGAAATGAACAGAAATTAAATATGCAGGTGATCCCCAGCCCAGCACACACCCAGGGTGGAAACAGGATGCTGCGCTACCACCCCCAGGGACCAGTTCCAGCACCACAGCATCGGCCAGGGCCCAGGAGCCACCCGGAAGGCCTCACTGCCATTGTTCTCTCTCTGCTCCATGCCACGCTGTGTTATGTGTAGCATATATATGGTGTTTTGCTGTTGTTGCTTTTAAAGGATCTAAATATAAAGGCACTATTGGAAATGCTAACATGAATATGCTCAGACATTCCTAACATACATTAGCTAATACTGATATTTATGTATGCATCACTGGAAATTCAATAAAAGTTGGTTCGATTCAACGGGATACTCTATACAGATACACACTTGATTCTCCTGGTAAAACCAGAAATTGGGTTTTATGCACACACATGCAGACAACCCATTTCTCTGTTTTCCTTGATTATGTTTCCTCTTAAAAAAAAAAAAAAAAAAGGAACACAATCCTCTCAAAGAAGGAAAATCTGCCAAGCCTTCAACTAGAGGCTAAAGAAATTGAAAGATTATAAATGTGTCAGAGAAAAATCAAACCAAGCCGAAAAGGAAAACGAGCTGTCTCCTTCCACTCGATACGACTCGGTACATTTACATGCCCTACCACAGTGCTATTGAAAAGGGAAGAAATATGAGCATCATTATATATCACAGGCTTTTATTGCTGCTCGAGACGAAGGCTGGCCTCAAGCTGAACATTTTCATTCTCCAGTAAAAATATTTTTCTTTTTGAGATTGTGAAAAATTTTGGTGACCATTATTAGTTACCTAGAATGCCAAGTGCTTCAGGAGGTCTAACGTCAGCTCGGGTCACTTCACACATCCTGTCCTCACTGTCCTTTCCTTTGCACCTGCCCAGGGTTGGCTCGCAGAGGCCCGCACCCCTGCCTCCGGAGCAGGGGAGTCCTGCTCCCGTCTGTTTATTTAATCAGGCCCTACAAACACGGAGGCCCTGCTTTCATTGGTTTCCTTGTGATTAACTTAAGATTTTTTTTTGAATTAGTAGCAAGATAAACCCTAAAATCAAATCCTGTTTACCAATGGCATTTTGGTGTCAGTCTTACCAATGGCAAGATTCACAATTAATCGAAAGCTGAATGGAAATCAAGTAGTTGATTTGTGGCAGAAGCAACTTCTTCCCCGATATACTTTTCCTCTCATCCCTTTAGAGTAGAGCACTCAGCGTGGGCAGAGGACATGGATGATCAAAGACTATTTCTCCGCCTACCCGCTAGCTATCTGGGACCACAGGATAAAATCCCAGCAAATGGGACCCAGGAGATGTGATCAGGACAATGGCCAGGTCCTGCCCTTGAAGGAAAGTGGGTGCCATTCTCTTCCCTCTTCCCAGCCCTTCCCAGAATGAAGACAAAGCCGGGCGGCCATCTAAGACGGGAGATGAAAGCCCAGGCTTTAAGGAGCTCTTCAGCCCTAGACAGGAATTTTTATGTGAAAGAAAAATAAACTTCTATTATATGGAGGCCATTGTTATTTGGGGGTTGTTTTTACAAATTGATGAGTAAATTATTTCCTCTCTTTGTTTCTCTTCATTGGTCTTCATTTCTTAGATAACTTAATAATAGGAAAAAGTTAAAAATATCCTGAATGAAAGAGGTATTCTTCCTAACCATTGGAAAGACAATTCTTTCATTTAAAAAAAAAACAAAAAACATTTACATAGCTTATAGTGCAATGGATTATGCTGTTCATTCTGACACAGAAAAATCTTCCTTATAATTGTAACCTCTAAAACTGCCAGGGGAGGGGGGGCGGAGTCACATCTGCTTTAAGAAAATTGGGGGCTGTGGGAGTCTCCAGGGGGTACTTTAGGACTCAAGCATTAATATCCTGGCCAAAGAAATATTCTTCCTCATTTTGTTGTTGATAAATTTTCTTTGGTCCTTAGGACATAAACCACTACCTAGGAAACTGCAACAGTCCAAACAATAGTAATTATTTATCACAAATCAACAGATATTTTATCAGAAATTACAATATAATCAAAAGAGCATTAGGTTGAGCAGTAACAAATCACTGTCAAGTTTATGACTGTATATAACTTGAAACAAGACTCTAAAAATGCCAAAAAGACATAGAAGGTGGTAGTCACTGGTGACAACCAATATAACTAACTAAGGAATAACTGGAAGAGAAGTGGCAGAAGGTTTAGATGCAGCAAAGCATCATATAACACTTTCACTTGAGCTCAATTTTCCCGTCAAAAAAGCAACATGGCGTATAAATTATGTGAAGAAAAAATATAAACTACATATAGATAAAAATAGTAAACCACATTTAAAAACAAAAAAACAAAACCTTCTTTCAAACAATTTTTTTTTATTTGTCAAGAACAATTTTCTAAAGGAATTAGTAATTATCCTGCCGCTTTCTTTTATACCTAGGAAAGAATTATCTCTGCCTACACCAACGTGGGCTAGCTCCCAGTGTACATCAACAGCTGATTAATTCCACAGATTATTAACAAAAGCAAGAAATCAGAATAGAATTTGAATAGTTGTAAAATTCCAGAATATCTTAGGAAATTAGTAGTATTTGGCTTAGCTTTTGATTGAGGGTGGGTGGGAATTAAATCTATTTCAGGTAGGGAGGAGAGACAGAAAATACTCGTAACTATTCACTGTACACCTCGACAGAACGCAAACTTTTTCTGCCTCCTGCAATGACGCCAACTGCTTTGTATACCCACCATCAGTAACTTCCTGCAATGACAGAAATGTCCTCCACTTGATGGCCTCTGGTCAAGACAGTTTACAAGCTCTGGAAATGTGTCTAGTGCAAGGGAGACTGAATTCATTTTATTTTAGTTTAATTTTAATTGTCACATGTGGTTAGTTGCTATCATATTGGATAACACAAGTCTAGCTGGTGATCTACTCCCACCACCTTTGGAGAGACCACTCAAATGCTAGATCCTCCGGCCTGGAAGGTAGGCCTCTTTTCTCTGGTATACCACAGCAACTTACTAGACATAGAAAAGTTGCACGACATAATGTCAGCATGTAAGCTGAAAATTAATTTAATCAAACTACTTTATATTACCTTATAAAGAAGATCTGGAATTTCTAAGGTGAGCTAGCCAATTTTTCTCCCAAGTTGGAAACAAATTCCTGTTTATTCAGTTAAACACCAAATGCAGTAGCAGATTTGGTCATGATGTAAGAAAAATTCACATCTTAATTTCCAATGGACAGCAGTAGGCAAGGCACAAGATAAATGAGACCAACAGCTGGAATGGAAGATTCACTTACAACAGTTATCACACGCATTCTGATGAAAATGTGGATGTGGTATAAGGGGGACCCATGAACTAGCAGCTCTTTCTCTTTCCTTCTATACTGTTCCCCTGTACTTTCTTCTTTAACTACCTACTTCCTGTCCAGTCATCCTTTCTGTCTTTTACAACCATCCTAGATATTTCAATCCATGTAAATTAAAGGTATGATGGAATTCTACTAAAATAGCACTTATCACTTTCTACTACGGTTCATTCCTACTTCATTATTTATTTTTATCTTACCCATATGTCAATATAATGTGTATTGTTGTCAAGTGCAAAAGCATTACATGTAAGCTATACCATTATTTTTTCTTATTTAGAATAAGATTAAATTTGAAAACAAGGGTACAAACTCAAAAACCCTCACTGACCAAGAATCAATTAATCTATCTCTCCATCTATCCATCCATCCATCAACAAAGGTATCCTATCTAATGTGTGACAGCCATCATCACTCAGTGCCTGCTGCTGGTGGGACATGGTGACATGGGGCCAGGGTTGCCAACTCTTTCCAGTTTTCAAGGGAAGCCAGAAACTCGGGTTTTTATTTGAAACCCAATTTATAAATGTTTAACTTATTCAATTAAAAGGAAAAAAAACTGAATGTATCAAACACATGTCTTCTGGCAAGATCCTGCAGAAGGATTTCTGATCTCTGCCCTAAAGGATAAATGCTAGGCATGTCTTGCATTTAGCCATCCTTTACTATTCAGCCAGGTGGGAATATTTGGTGAACAAGACGTTTAAGATACTTGCTCTGGTCTTGGTCAGGTGGCTTAGTTGGTTGAAGCACTGTCACATACACCAAAAGATTCTGGGTTGGATTCCTGGCCAGGGTACATACCAAAGCTGCAGGTTTGATCCCCAGTCGGGCACATTCAGGAGACAACTAATCGATGTCTCTCTCTCTCTCTCTTTCTCTCTCTTCCTCCCTCCTTCCCTCTCTCTCTCCTTCCTCTCTCAAAATGCGTGGGAACATATCATCGGGTGAAGATTACTAAAAATAAAAATGATACTTGCTCTAGATCAACTTATATTTTGATACAGTAGACAAATAATAAGACACAAATTAATAGGGTCATTTTAGATAACTGAAATGGCTGTATGTAAAGTAAGCAGCGTGATTAGAAAGAGATGGGCTCATTTAGATCCAGTGCTCAGGGCAAATCAATGTCACCCTTGGTTTTTCTTACACAAATAAAAAAATTACCTCAAGGGAAGGCTTAGCGGTGGCTATTTCAGAGGTCAGTGGTTGTACTTATTTCCTTGCCTTGGGGATTAATACACACTCTTTGTGGACTAGACTGCACGGGAGAATATTAGTGAGCCCTCACACAGAAAAATGCTGCTGAACTAGAGAACTCAGCTCCCACTATTCTGTAATAAAGTAAACGTACCTGAAAATCTGAAACCCTAAGTCTCTCAGATACCCTTATAAACAACTGACCAAGAGGTAGAAGAAAACTAATTCATCAAATGCATATGTTCAAGAAATTTCAGTGCCTCATCATTGACCACAGTTATATTAAGTGGGATACTAAATTTTACACTGGGAAGTAGATTATTTCCTAGGCAAACTCAAGTAAAAGTCACAATTTAACTTGCAGTTAGGCATTTTATTAAGGATATAATAAAAAATTATTCAAGGAAACTTAAATTCTAATGGGATTCACATCCACACACAAAATTAAATTCTAGTAGAACTTTATACTTAGGGTAACATATATAGTTTTCAATAAACAGTCCAAATACAGACATCTTGGTTCTTTAGGTTTTGAGAGAACTATATTAAAAGAAAACAAAACTCAGATACCCATGAAAAATAAGTGTTTCTTAGATCACTTACCACATTATGCTCCAGAAACACATGGGGAAGATGATGGTTTGAACATATGCGACTTCTAGGTCAGCATCATAATTGTTCAGTAGTTACACTTAACCTCTACATCTCACATTGCTATTAGAGTAATACTGCCAGACTCGCACAGCCCCTCCACTGGTCCTCCTGAGAGGCAGAGACCTGCTGGAATGGTGGTCTGGAGACAGAGCTGGGCAGAGATGGCTCAGGCCCTACTGGGCACTCTGGGATCTACCTGCTTGCAGAGATTATACATTTGGGTTTATTATCTAGGCCACAGCAGCTAGGCCGACTCTGTCCTTGGAAGAGAAGGTCTCTGACTGCCCATGCTGCTTGAGGCTGGATGTGGAAGTCTTACAAAGGAAAAGGTATTAGCACTCCTAATTGTCACAATCTATGCCACATTCAAAACAGACTTATCAGTCACTCAGCAGAGAGTAATCTCTCTCTCTCTCTCTCTCTCGCTCTCTCTCTCTAACTTGGTTCTAATCCTAGATACACACAAATAAAACCATAGCTCCCAGAACTCACCTGTAATGAGCAATAAATAAACAACTGTAGAAGTCCTGCATCAACACTGCGTGTGAAGGAAGTACACCTATTAAGATGCCAGAAACTAAGGAAGTTCCTGGATATACTGCACATGGAACCTAATTAAAAAGACATTAAGGGCCTAACAAACTGGCCACACTACCAGAAAATTACTCAGTGTTTTAGGAAGTAAACAAAATGTGTCTGGCAGAATTCCACGAAGGCATCTTAATGTGCAGGGCTGGGAGCTGGAGGTGTGGACAGGCCACTGGAGATGGGTCACACGCTCTTTAGCTTAATTCAGAGCAGCTGTGCTAGAAGCCCACACAGCCGCCACAACTTACAGAAAACAAGTGTGCTGGGGCCTTTTCCTTCTATAAAAAGCTGAAGTACCAGGAAGGGGGTTAGAAACAGTCATAGCACAAACCTGGCGTTGAGGTCAAAGCAAAAACACTGACTAAGTGTGAATTCTGGCCCTACAGGTACATCAAAAGGCAGAGGGAAAGACAGCAGACACAAAACTCCTGCTGGACTTTGTAGAACTCCCTCTTCCTCTGTGCTTCACCCTTTAACTTCTAGATTCTAGAATCAACCTGCAGAGTTGATTTCCATCAACTAGCACTCCAGCACAAGTTAGCCTTCCTGATAATCCTGCAAGACAGGGAGACCAACTCCAGTTCTGAACAGCAAAGATGACTTAGAATGGAAAGATAAAAAATAAAACTATACATGAAGTAATTTTAACACACACAATAATATGAAGACAAACTTATTCTTGAAAAATTATTAAACTCCCCATTGTATTGTCAGGATTTGAGAAAACATGGCCTCTATGAAACAAGGAGATCTGAGACTAGAATGACATTTTGTGAAGAACAAGTAAGGAAGAGCTGAGGAAGGAGTAGTATTTAAAGGCAGCTGGATTCCTTTAGGAAATTGGCAAACGCAAACTGAAAATTCAGTAGCAGAATTTAAATCCTCATAAAAAGAAATAAGCAGTAGAAAACAAACTTCCTGCATCCCAAGGAAAAGACAAAGAAAAATCAGATGAAGAAGAAAGAAAAGCTGGGCGTGGAGTAAAAAGAACAGATATCAATCTACAGGTAACCTTACAAGGGACAGAAAAATGAAAAGGAAGAAAATATCAAACATTTGTGGGGAAGAAACTTTCACATGGGGAGTACTAATAAACTTAAAGGCTAATATAAAACGGAAGGACTCAGGACCAGGCAAAAGTAATAAGAATTGACCCATGTCTGGCCATATCCTAATTCATCTTTAAAGTATAAGAATTTTTTTTAAAAACTTCTAAAATCATCAAGATAGAACATTTAAAATCCACATAGGAGAACATCAAACTGGCTTCAAACTTTCCCAGAAGCCAAAGAAGCAATATTGTAACTCAATCATATACTTGGACAAGTTGTTCATTCATGACTGAAAACAGAAAACAGAGACAGAGATGATAGGGCCCTCACATACTTGTATGAAAAGACACTATGCATACATAAACTAGTATAGAGTCGATATAAAGATGAAATAAGTAGATATTGTAAATGTTGTCACACAAAAAAAGAGAATGTAAAAGGCACAAATAATTTCTAAAGAAAAAATATGAATCTATGAAAACATAAAAAGAAGCATTCATAATATGCCAAAAAGAAACAGAGGAAGAGTAATAAAAGGAATACTGTAACTATATCAATTTTAATAGAGGATATTGATGTATTTTTTATAAATAAATTAATAGGAAAATATATGTTGTTCATGTTCTTTAAAAATTTAAGGTAGGTATTATTGCAACTTATAAAGATGCATTCCTCTCAAATAACTTAAAAAAAAACAAAGCCATCAATAACATACAACTACATGAAAGAAAAAGATACAATTACTTCAGTCAAGGTAGTATATGTGACATACTCCTACATTTAAAGATAGTGCCTTAGGATGAAAAGACAAAATACATGAAGATACAACACAGATAGAATACAGTGGTATGTGTGTACAAGGGTGGGGAGAGGGAAAGGAGGGAGACATACATATATAGGATCTATTCTATGAACAATGATAAGGACTGTGACAAGAACGTCTATATATGATGTTTGCACATTACTAAAATCTGTGGAGTATTACCCCCAAATTATAGATGAAAAATTTTTAAATTAGAGGTTTCATATAGCAAAATATAAAGTATTAAAAATACTTTAAAAAGAAGTAAATATAATAAATATAATAAAAAAGAAATAAATGCAGAAATATGATAGGGTAGAAAATATTGACATTTCTTACTCTTTTTCCACTTAAACTTAAAGGCAAAAGAAATGGATATTCAAATAATTTAAATATTACAACTTTAATTAATATATAAGGGGCAAAGTAGGTTTACAATTGTGAGTACCCAAAATACATTTATTCTTGTATAATTATTTATCAATTATATTATTGTACATATGAATAACTGTACACATACTTTTGCTTCACTCTGTATTAAGTTCTATACTCTCTAAAAGGTACACCTTTCATTATTAGGGAGTACTTTGTATTTTTATTTTTTATATGTATTTATTGATTTCGGAGAGGAAGAGAGAGATAGAAACATCAATGATGAGAAAGAATTATTGATCGGTTGCCTCTTGCACGCCTCCTACTGGGGATCAAGCCCACAACCTGGGCATGTGCCCTTGACTGGAATCAAACCTGGGATCCTTCAGTCCACAGGCCGAGGCTCTATCCACTGAGAAAACTGGCTAGGTCGGGAGTACTTTTTAAAATAATCCTACATTATAACAAAACGAAAACAAAACTTCAGCACATTTTAAAAGGAAGTCTTTCTTTTATAAATTTATTTATAAATTTTAAATTTAAAGATTATTAAATAACAAAAATAAGTCAAAACTAAAAATTGAAAATAATGATAGAATTAACACCTATGCTTTGTTGCCAAGTTGTAATGAGAGATAAATTTATAACAAAATGATTTTATTTCTAAGGGTTATAAAGTAGAAAAAGTTAGATAAGAATTTGAGTATTTAAGTTAGAAATATAACAAGGAAAAAAAGAGGTAAAAATTTATTAGAAGATAGAAAAAAAAACACTGAAACTGATTAAAACATCCAAGAACAAGTGTTATGAAATAAAAGTATATGAAAAAGAGAACCCCCTAGGTCAATAGTTCTTAATTTTACTGTACTTACAGATTACTAGGGAAATTATTAAAAACATATTGACTCAACTACAAAAGATGGGGGATGGTGTCCAGAACTAACTGCTTTAAACTACCACCCCAGTAGTTCTGATATCTGTGGTCTGAGGACAACCCTTTGAGAACTTGAGAAATGTTTTATACCCAGCTCAAGTCTATTAAAGATAAATAAACAAATAAAACAACTCAATAATACAGGGACAAAAATATATTGCAAAGATTTTTCAAGTTATAAGAAAACACTATTCACCATTTTATCCTAATAAATTTTAAACACTCAAAGACATAATTTATTCCCCAGCAGAAGAAAAATAATGACTAAAAAGGAAAAATAAAACTGAACAAATGAATAGCCACAAAAGCAATAAAAAGTTGTCAAAGAAATACATTCTGAAGAGAACCAGGCCAATATGATTACATAAAGTCCTACAAACCCAAGGGACAGATATTAGTGTCAAATAAAATGTTTCAAATAGCTTCCCAAATAATTTTATGATGCTAGCATAACCCTGACAAATACAGCTTAAAAAAAGAAAACCACAACCAATCTCACTCAAAAACAAGTACAAAAATAAACTACTTACAAGTATATTAATATATCCCCCTGTACTTATATTGGTATTATGCACAGGTGCAGTATCATTTAGTCACCGCAAAATTATTAGTGTAATTCTTCACATCAATATGTGAAGGCAAAAAGAAAAACAAAAACAAGTGGGTAAATATATACATGATAAAAGTTGTCTGTTAAAGACAGCAAAGTGAGAGCATGTGTTTTTGTTGCTCTGTCAAAAAACCCCAGAGAAACATAAAAATTAATAAAGGGAAACTTCATTTAAAATACTGTTAGGAGGACAGAAGGGGGAGCCCTATCACACTACCACTGAACATCAATTATAGGCCTCAACAGGAGGAACTGTCAGTTAAGGACTCAGCAGGAGGAACTGTCAGTTAAGGTCCTCAACAGCAAGAGAAGCATCTTGCAAGGCTTACTGCTTCACTACTCCTGCAGGAGGAAGGAAGATTCCTTCCTCGCCCAGCAACTCGGTCAATAAGAAACCATCACCACCCTGAACTCTCATTTTCCTCCAATGGACTTTCAACAATAAAGGTTTAAAATAAAATTTAAAAAATAGAAATGAACCAAATAATGGCCAGAATTTTTGCTAGAAAGATGCCACAAATGTCTTTGTAGAGATTAACCTAAAAGAGACTCCTCAAAAATGCTGACTACACATTTTTAAATAAACATTTAGAAAACAAGCCAGTTATTTTCTTTACATACAAGAGTCGCTTCCTAAATTAACTTGGTCAGTTTCTATGTTTAATCCTGAGGCACCACTTTGGACATGAGTAATAGTGTGACTTAAATAAGGAAGAAATTAAAAATGAAGAAAGGACAAAACATAGGAAATAATCCAGTGGCATCAAAACCCACAACATGGTTATTTTCTAAATATGTCTCTACATACTAGGTTGAGATAACCCAAAATTGTTAAAGTAATATTATTCCCATTAGCTTAGGGGAATACCAAAGGTTTAAACACGCTCACTTTGATCCAGGTCACTTTATACATCAAATTCTAGGTTTCTAACCCAGAGGCATTAATTCACCCAAGCACCAACTCAGGGAACATTTACAATTTACCAAGAAGATTTTGGACTGTCATCTATAAAAGGATATAGCTTCTATTTGTTACTAGATCTTAAAAAAAAAACACTGTCAATTATTTTTTAAGCTTTTAGATTTCCAGCTCTTCTCAGAGCAAGATTTTAAGATGATTATTAATAAAGTTTATAATATACCAGTCAAGTACTAGAATTTTGCTGGTACTTGAGGTAGAACTCGGTGCTTACATATTAATCCCATGAGAAAACTACTGATACACAGCATCCAGACCTCAATGTTATAGGGTATCTCATCACATAAAAGTGCTTTTGTATCATTCTTGGGAATTACTCCGTAAAGAATAAAGGAAGCATTCAAAATGTATAAATAGTATCTTATCTCTCTTTTAAGATAAGTTTCAGACAAGTCATTTGAAGGAGGAGAGGTTACTTTAAATTCTTAAGACAGCTTCTTCATCATTTTATGTAACGAAATAAAAGCAAGTTTGGCTATTAAGCAGGGTTTGGGGTGTTCTTCAAAAAGACTGTTTCAATATACAGTAGGACACTGAGACACATTCTCTTGATATGAATGTTCAAGAGATGTGACTGGAATTTGCTTCCTAGAGCAGAGTTCTCCAAACAATAGTGATGGTAACAATAGTAAATCCTCACTTATACCCTTTATAATTGAAAAGTATTTCCCCATCCTCTATTTCACTTAATTGAAAACCAGCCATGGGAGCAAGTCTGACATCATTGTCCCTATTTTGCCTATGATGAAACCGATGTTCAGAGTTCAAGATCAGATGAGTTTGAGAGGTAGAGCACTACACAGATCCCAATTCTTGACAGACCAATCCAAGAATCTTCCCTTATCGCTACACTGCCTCCTACAGTGACATCTTAATACAGCGGTTTGCACTTCTCAAATCAAGTTCTTGTTAAATGTTTAACAAGTGGGAAGCTCTCACTGGATAGATATTTTCATCAAATGACACTAAACTAACCAACATGACTTTATGCTGTCCTCAGGGTTTTTATTATGGTTAAAACCTATTCATACTATGAGAGATAATATACTTTCAATTTAAATTGCTGTTTGAGTGACAAATAATTATTCCACAGCTTTACTTTCAGATGAGTGGTATTAGTTACAAGTCATACATCAACCCTTCTGTACTACACTTATAAAATAAACAGTCATGGGTAATTTTTTAAAATTTATAATTCAAATTCATTATTCTAGATTTAGGATCTTTGCCTAGGAATGAAACCACACAAACAACTTTATAAGCTAATGCCAAACAGTTTTTCAAAGTTTTATAACAATTTACACTCATATACACAATAGTATAAAAGAATTCCCATGAATCCATATCAACTGTACCAGTAATATTGTAGAATATTATAAGACAGCATACATAAGATAGAGCTATATACCACAACAAGGTGATTTTTTAAAATATTACACTGAATTTTTTAGGAAGTAAATGATAAAGCCTTCACAGAACTAAGTAGCATTTTTATAAATCTCAAAGCCACACACACATTTATGGCAAAATTACTTGAAAAAAAAACCCTAGGGAAATAATAAATACAAAATCTGGATGGTGTTTTTTCCTGGTGAAAACAGAAACATGAGCTATGGGGAAAGTGCTTAGATATTTATGTTACAAATATTCTTTTGTAAGTATAAAATAATGCACATTTGTAGTTTTAAAGTGATAATGGCACCATACAAGTCTTAATTCACATTACAGTAAAATCTGAAAAACCTTATTTCTGCTAAAATAGTCAAGAATTTTTACCTTTCTGAGAGTCTCACCTAATCCTTTAATATTTCAATCATACTCTTTTGAAGGATCTCCCTGGTCATTATCTATCGTGACAATGGCCTGATCCACTCCTCACATACCCCATTTGTACAGATTTATGTGTTAACTTGGCTCTTACTGAGCCGGTTCCACTGATCGCACAGCATCCTTTGCAAGATGTCCAATTAGATTTGTGCATTTTGCATTGTATTTGCCTGTGATTCTGAAATGTTTACAGAAGACAGCAAAAGACTACCAACTTGATGACAAAGAGTGGAGGTGCTGGTAGGACTAACAGAGAGATTCACAAATAAGGAATAACTTGACAAATCATTAATAAATAGTTTGTTTATGAGAGCAACCTCATAATGGCAGGAACTTTGATGATAATCACTGACAACTTGCATTCCTAAACATTAAGCACATTTCCTAACCTATATAGAGCCTCAGATTTTGCTCTTCAATGAACTGTCTGACAGGACCTACTGGCCCCTCAATGCTGCTATAAAGAAGGTAAGACACTTTATTAAAAAAAGTCTGTAAACATTCAAGTACATTTAATCAAATGTTAATATTTTAAAGAGCTTTCATTCATGAGAAAATTTCAAGAGAAAACAGTCACACAAATGAAGCCATATTTATTTTGACTTAGAGCCAAATGAACAAAGTACATCACAACAAATAAGACAGGAATATCTCATTCACTAAGCATTTCCCAAAGATCACTAGAGACGGCTCCTAATAGCGTCCCAGGGGAATTATTTAAACTGCAAGCTCCCAGCTGAAAATAGGTTCCACTTGCTTTCAACTTTACAGAAACATGAGTATTAACTAATATGAGGGCCATGGACAGCCATCCCAAAACTGAGAATGCTTGGGGTTTGTCATGTGTTTTCTTTTTATGGCCGGAAAGAGGTGTTTTATTTTAGGACAAGAACATGGACTAAAAATGCAAGAGGCGAGGTACTTTTCAAATAGCAATATTTTTGTTATCACCGCTAGTGCACTGATTCAAAGTTTCTTCCCAGGAAGGAAAAGGCCCTCAAGGCAAAGGGCTCAGTGAGAGCCATTTGGGTGAATCCTCCAGCAGCAGTGTGATATTTGGATTGGTAGTTGCCCATCTGTGCAGGGCCATCACTTCCACTATGTGGTAAATTCCCTTAAAAAAAAACTACATGCTGTCAGAATCCACAAATGCCTCCATGTTCAGTTCTACAAAGCTGGTGACTATTGCTAAGTCATTCCCCAAATCCAAATCTCTCCAGGCTCTCTGTCTGTTTGCTTTGTTTATATCCCATCACTGTTCAGAACACTATGCTGACGCTAATTGTTCATAGGCAGGAAGGAGGTCTGTATTATTCCTCTGTCCCATGCTGTGACCAAATCTGGAAGCAGTAATACCTGCCAAAGCAGCCAGGCCACATCAGTAAGGTGAAGGATTCACGTAGCTTTGCTGGCAGGATGATTGCTCCCAATCACAGCCAACCTTTTCTGCTGCAAAGAAAATGCATGCTTTCCCCTGACTCTTTGACACAGACCATAATAACCTTGCTACTCGGCTATCAAGGATTTATCTGTCCTTGGAAGTATTTTACACACAGCACCTCCAAGTTCTGACACTGTTACGTGAGAAAATTGTAAATCATCATAGATGCGAAAAGCACTGGGGGGCAGGGGGTGTAAGGGGGAGCCCAAGGGTTACTAAATTTTTATTTATTTATTTATTTATTTATTTATTAAAGTATTACAAAGAGTATTACACATGTCTCCTTCCCCCCCCCTTGGCATTCCCCCGGCTTCCCCCACCCCCCAGTGTCTTGTGTCCATTAGTTATTCTCATATGCATGCATATAAGTCCTTCGGTTGATCTCCTACCCCCCCCCAACCCTCCCCAGGCTTCCCACTGTAGTTTGACAGTCTGCTCAATGCTGCTCTGCCTCTATATCCATTTTTGTTCATCAGTCTATAATGGTCCTTATTATCCATAAATGAGTGAATTCATGTGGCATTTTTCTCAGCTTCCCAGGTGCCGTCTCAGTCTCACTGTGGTATTTTTCTTAGCTTCCCAGGGCCGTCTCAGTCTCACAGGGGCCATCTAAGCCACACAGGGGCTGTCCCAGCCTCACAGCGGCCGACTCAGCCTCACAGGGGCCGTTGCAAGCTCACCGGGGCCGTTGCATGCTGACCGAGGCCGTCTCAACCTCACCGGGGCAGATTCAACCTGGTTACTAAATTTTTTTAATCTCACATTTTTATTAGTAAATAACGAGAATATACCACTGCCCAAGCTAAGAAGTTAGAAAAAGTAAAATATATAAATAACTAGAGGACCAGTGGGGTCCCTTGGCCTGCAGGGCCTGCGGGAATCAGGCCAAAACCGACTGTCCGACATTCCCCGAGGGGTCCCAGATTGCAAAAGAGTGGTTCTTGGGTGATGCACCCGGGAATCAGGCTCCCTCCTCTCTGGTTCCGGGTGCTTCACCAGAGAACCACAGCTGCCAAGTCACCGCAGCTCAGCAGCTCCTGCATTGAGTGTCTGCCCCCTGGTGGTCAGTGCACATCATAGCTACCAGTCGAACGGTCGGCAGGTCGCTTAGGCCTTTATATATAGAAAGGTATGAGTAGTTTTACAGATAATCTTAGCATACATTGAAAGAAGAAATAATTCTACTCTTACACAATATTTTCACAGAATACAGAAAAAAATTGTTCCCTTGACTCATTTTATGAGCCACCATAACCCTGACTCAAACTAGACAAAGGCCATTGTAATGTTCCTAATAAATATGGATGTTAAGAGTTTTGTTTGCTTGTTCTTTTTATTGTACCATTTACACTTAGTAGTTATTTACTTTTTTATTGTGGTAATAAAATCTTTTAAGAAAAATTAAATTATTGACAAAAAAATAATAATAATGGCACACACACCAACCAAAAGTTAGCTTTAAGAGTGAATCTGCCAAAACCCGTTTGGCTCAGTGGATAGAGCATCGGTCAGTGACAGAAACCCATCTCAAACTGGATGATACAAAAAAAGGAGAACTCAGTGGCTCTCCTAACTGATGAGATATTCGGAGGAGGCGGCTGATCGATGTTTCTCTCTCATCGATGTTTCTGACTCTCTGTCTCTCTCCCTTCCTCTCTGTGAAAAATCAATAAAAATGTATTTAAAAAAAAAAAGAGTGAATCTGATAATAAACTAGTAAGAGTCTGTCAATCAGGTATATTTCAGTGACAGAAACCCATCTCAAACTGGATGATACAAAAAAAGGAGAACTCAGTGGCTCTCCTAACTGATGAGATATTCGGATTAGCTATCAGGATTCCGTATTTCCAGCTCAAGCTCTGACTTCCTCTCAGAAACAATGAGCTCCCCTGATACCAGGTCACCTTGCTTCCTACTCACTAAGAAATTCCAGAGGGGGAAGTTAGTCTCCTTTCCAATAATTCCAATGAAAATGCCAAGAACTGATTCTCACTTGGCCACTATTGGCTACTTAAGCAATAGTCCCTAAGGGCAGAAAATGGGTTCCTGGTCCACTACAGGTGCAAGCAGTCCCTCCTCAACTGGACAAACTAAGAATATAGTAGAGGTTTCCTAAAGGAAATTCCAGATACTAGAGGAGAAGAAAAGGGGAACTGATGCTAGAGAAGCACACATCACAGATACCCACCAGAGTCAACTGCTGTTCGATACCTTAAAGAACAAAGGAGAAAAAAACAGACATACTGAGCAACTCAGCTCACCAGCCCAATGCCTCTTCTCTAACAAGGCCCCTAGGAATCTAGATTTTTACATTACAGCAATGATGAAGCTGAACAATTTTTCCCTCAAAGTGACTGGGAGTTGGCATTTCGGCAGGCCATCCAAATACAATAGTATACAGATGAACTTTGATTGTTACTCTCTATCTTGCAGAAGCTTTGAATTGTGAAAGCTGCTCAGATAGTACTTAGAAAATAATTATGCCTTGCAATCACACCTTTTTCTGAGAAGCTTTCTAGAGCTCATTTAACCCCTCCCCAAACATTCCTGTTCATATGGAGGTGAGTGCAGCTGTACTAAGAGAACCCAATTTCCAGGCCACGTAAATTCCGGCATGCTTTTCCACATTCCAAGATGAGACAATACCGCATGTACTGACTCAGCTGCAGTACCTGTGAAAAGCAAGTACCTCAGTGCAATCCAAATATTTAATTTACAAAGTTTCGTTCTACAAATAAATTAGCAGAGCGTACCTATTATTTTAGGTAAAGGCTGTCTACTTCTTACAATGCAAAGTTGTTAAGCCTAACATCCCATGGGTTTTAGTTTCTGTTTTTGTTTTTAAAAAAGGTTTTCTTAACTCAGTAAATTAAGCTATTGGTGAGGAAAATCAGTATCAGAATATTTGTTTCTAGAAGCCACTAAGAAAGGAGTGCATTTACAACAGTGAACTCATTCTTGATTATCGTTCTCTAAGAAATGTCTTCATTTCTCAGTCTTCTCTCAACTTATTTCAAAAGGCAAAATAATGGAAATATGAGCAGATGTCATTCCTTTGGGATACCTCCTGGAAAAACAAGAGGACTCCAGGGCATAAATCTCCATCTCACGATCCTGGTGACGTCTTCATTTGTCCCTCCGCAGACGTAACTGTAAGGTCCCAGAGTGTCCCAATGCCTGACAGAACGTGACCTACTAAGACTCCCTAAAGAATCTGCTCAATCATGGCTCTAACTCTATCAAGCTTCCCTAATTAATAGGGTACAATTTATTTTTACCTAGGAGGGCCAACCACTTTCATCACCATTAGACACAGACTGACATCTGAAATCAATTAACTTTTCCATCAAAAAACCTGGAAGTGCATTTTAGGACCTCTTTGAAAATGTAAACAGCTTTACACATTAATTAACCGGATCTCCCAGACAATTCATTACGCTTTGGCTCCCTCACAAAAAAAGACCCAGATTCAGAAGTTATGTGTAGAGTTTCCATACCTTCTTTGAAAGAAATGAGCTTTTAGAGTTTTCTTCTTTTATACATTCTTCTCAATTCAGCAAACAAAAATGAATAACTATTTTCCTAGTCAGTTTCCTCCAGTTAAAATTATTAAGCTACCCATTATATAAAACACTGGCCAATGTAAGAAATTAGTTGGTAATAAATCCGTATTATAATGACATTGTATTGACTTTTTCTAAAATACATTTTTATTGATTTCAGAGAGAAAGGGAGAGGGAGACAGAAATAGAAACACCAATGATGAGAGAGAATCATTGATTGGCTGCCTCCTATATGCCCCCTACTGGGGACCGAGCCTGCAACCCAGGTATGTGCCCTTGACCAGAATAGAATCAGAACCCTTCAGTCCGCAGGCCCATGTTCTATCCACTGAGCCAAACCAGCTAAGGCTGTATTGACTTTTAAACTTCAGCCCTCCATACTGTGAAGCCGCAATGACGAAATCACATAAAGAATATTTATAAACAAGCAGTCTTTTTGCTTTTATGAAAACGTCTTCCTTCATTTTAAAAAAATGACATTTTGTTGCCTGACCAGTGCGACTCAGTGGTTGAGCATCAACCTATGAACCTGAAGATCACAGTTAGATTCCCAGTCAGGGCACGTGCCTGGATTGTGAGCTCAATCCCCAGTGTAGGGTGTGCAGGAGGCAGCCAATCAATATTTCTCTCTCATCATTGATGTTTCTATCTCTCTCTGCCTGTCCCTTCCTCTCTGAAATCAATAAAACTATATTTAAAAAAACAAAATAAATGACATTTTGTTTTCAGTAAGCAAACTGGCATGATAATATCAAGACTACACCAAAAATTATTTCCTCCTTGTGCTTAAAAAAAAAAAAATCAGCCATGGCCAGTGTTTCAAGTGAGTTGGAGCATCAGTCCATGGACGAAAGGGTTGGGGGATTCCATTCCTGTCCCAGGGCAGGTTCCTAGGTTGCAACTTTGACCCCCATTGTGGGATGCAACCAATCGATGTGTCTCTCTCACACATTGATGTCTCTCTCCCCCACTTTCCACTCTCTCTAAAAATCAATTGGGGGGGGGGGGGAATCCTCAAGTGAGGATTTAAAAAAAATAAAAATAAATAAATAAACTGTACACAGTTAATCTATGGAGACTGCTTAAAGTAATGAGATAATAATAATAATAGTGTAGGCAGGCAAAAGTAATGAGATAATAATAATAATAATAATAATAATCAACCTACAGGAACAACTATATATCTGCTATATGTCCAACCAGGTCAACAAGGTATATGGCTTATCACGTTGGCTTATGAGAGCAGTACTCATTCAAAGAGATGATGAATCCTAGAGAGAGAAACTCCACCTTAGCAGCCCTCAAGGGCAGCAGAAACAACCGATCTAGGTGACAGGAGCTGGATGCCTAATGAAAGCAAGAGAGTAACACCTGACATGAGATTTCAGCGCTAGCTGGGCTTCCCCACAGCACAGTGACAAGTTGGGGGAAAGAAAAGACAGAAGGATGTACTTAATATGTCACTAAAATTATCCCCAAAAGTCTTAGGTATGTATTTATGAAGTTCATGTTCCTATTTAAAGCAAAGCTCTGTGGTTACATTTATTTTCTTTAAAGTTCTACCTCCCAAATGTTTACTCATGCCTGTAAGGTATATGATGATGTTATGAAGTCACATATCCCTAATTCAAAATTAATGTGGTATAGGTAGTGGTTGGTCTTTACATTTTCTATATGTTTTTATTGATTTCAGAGAGAGGAACGAAGAGGGGGAGAAAGATAGAAACATCAATGAGAGAGACACATCAATTGGCTGCCTCCTGCATGCCCCCTACTGGGGATCAAGCCTATAACCCAGACATGTGTCCTGACCAGGAATCTACCCGGTGACCTCTTGATGCTTAACCAGCTGAGCCACACCAGCCAGGCAGTGGTTGGCCTTTATAAGTTCTTTAAACAAATGCACCAAGAGAGTGGGTAGCTGCTCCCTAGTTTATGCTCCCAAGAATATAAGCAGCTTGCCAATTAGAAAAACGCAAAATAACCCCAGCCCTGAGATTCCTGAACCAGATAGAGAGCAGAAAAATCAAATAAATAAAAAAATGACAGTCCATGGAGGAGTATATCTGGTTAATAACCATTTGGAAACATGTTTTTCACCAAAAATGCAGATGCAAGTTAAAAGAGCATGCCCCTTTTCCTCTATAAAAATTAAAATAATTTTGAAAACTAAGAGCCAATAATATTGGTTGGAATACAGTACATGTTCTCAATGTTTTGCAGGCAGTAAAATGTAGTGCAATCCTTTTTGGAATTCTGTTCACCCTTTTAACACAAAACTGTTTCATTGGAAACATCCTAAATATGTTTAAGTATCAAAAACATATTTCAGACTCTGCACAACATATACGTTCCTCACTCCAAGTATTTTTGTGAAAGGAAAAGAAAAACAGTATCAGGAAACAGCAATACTAGGAGCTAATATCAAGAAAATTTAAAAACCCCTATTTTAATTATATTTTATGAAGTAAACACTAGTAATTTGCTAAAGCTGTATTTCCCATTTCTCCTTCTTTAAAAAGGAATAAAAATATTGAGTGTATCATAGAATCTTAACATATTCATATATAGTCCCACATATATACTATTATATTCATGTATATTCATATTTTCCCATAAATAAGCAATATGCACATTATCCATGATTTCTTCAAGATTAGGCACTCTAAATCCATAGCTTCCCCATTAAAAGATGATTCACAACAGTTTCAAAATAACTTTTTGAAAGTTTCCAAAATAACTTCATACTTTTTATTTCAGAAACCTAGGATTAAACATCATACTGGCTCAGAAGTTAACATTATCGCAGAAATTAGTTAACCAAAACAAGTAAGAACTCTCACAGCACACAGGTAAAGGTTACAGGCTCTGAAGTCACACTTGCCTGGGTGCAAATCTCAGCCTCACCATTGGACCTTGGGAAACTTATTCGAGGTTCTCTTTACTTAACAGTTTCCTCATCCAAAAACTGGAAATCTGTTCGTTCAGTAACTGAGCACCTACCAGGCTCCAGGCATATAACAGCTGCTATCCTAGGAATTCAGCCCAGAAGAAAAAAAAAAAAGTTGCTGCCCTCATAGAGTTCATACGCTGGTGAGATAATATCTCATAAGGTGTGGTAAGGAATTAGAAAAATAATAAATATAATTCATCACATAAAAACAGGCTTTTTAGAATTGCATCATTAGGCGGTTTCATCCTTGTTCCAACATCATTGAATGCACTTACACAAACCTAGATGGTATAGCCTACTACACACCTAGGCTATATGCTATAGCCTCTTTATTGTTCCTAGGCTACAAAACTGTTACAGCATGTTTCTCTACTGAATACTGTAGGGAACTATAACACAAAGGTAAGTACTTTTGTATCTAGACATAGACATGATAGAGTAAAAATATGGCATAAAATATAAAGTATTATATATACAGTGCATGTGTGTTGAGGAGGCAGAAGGTGCCAAAGGGAAGGAGAGCATATGTCAGGAAGGAGGGAGAAAGGCAAAGAGGGAAGGAAGAGAAGGGGAGAGAAAGGGAGGACGGAGATCTCAAAAGAGACCCAAAGAGATGAGAAATAATAAAAGGGAGAGAAAGAGAGCGAGGGAGAGCAACAGGACTGAGAGGAAAGAGAAGTAAAGAGAAGTGGAGAAAAGGGAGGTGGGCTTGAGCACAAAAGTGTGTTTGTACGCACAAATGAGTAAAGGTAAGGGTGCGCTGGCAGGCTCCTGAACAGCATATTAAACCTCCTTGTCCATTAAACCCCCAGAGCCGATTGATGTTAGCAGGAAATTCAACAGTGTAGTGGGCCCAGCCTTTGCTTTCATGATAATCCTATGGGACCACTGTCATATATGCGGTCTGTCGGTGACCAAAACACCATTATGATGCATATAACGGTAAAGCATTTAGTGTTTTGTCTAACACAAAGAAACACTCCAATAGACAAGAGCTATAAAATCACAGGATTGATAACTGGTATTATCTCACAGGCCTAACAACACCTATAATTATGCAACAGGATTGTTATAAAGATTAAATAAGCTATCATACAAAAGCACTTAGCCTCGGGTTTAAAAAAATCTCTACACATATTAGCTATTATTATTAAAATCATTAACATTGCTATTATTATTAAAATCATTAACATTATGATTATTTCTGATATAGTCTCTATTCAGTCGGGGTGGTGGGTGAGGAGAATGGAGTAAAGAACGCCAGTAAGATCTTTTAAGTGCTTTCAGAAATGGCAAACACCATGCTCCAAGGTTTCAGGTCACCTCTCAAAAACATGAGGAAATGATGTCAAGAACCATCTAGTCCCTTCATCTGAATCATGCATGCTGGTTTTCAACACAAGCCTCACCCGAAAACACGTCCAGAAAGTGAAGCTGTGCACACGTTTTTAGAGGAAGGTAGAAGGGGCCAGGCAGGTAAACTCTGATATTAAAAAGAAAAAGAAAAAAAAAGGCGTCTGCCTCTCTTGCTAGAATATCAGTTGAGGAGAGGAGATTTCTTTTTGTTGGTATATGAATACAAATGTATGAATAAATATTCGTTTCTAAAGTAGAAGCAAGTCTAAATTAAAAGAGTTTGGCAAACTCAAGAGAAGCCAGAGTGACTCCGTGGTAACATGGGTCTTCTGGGCAGGAAAAGAGAACCACCCACTCGCCTTCCTCCTCCAGTCAGCACATACACTCTGGGCCATGACCAAGAAGGCTCTACACAGATTTTCTGCGAAATAAGCCAAGATTGGAATGCATTGGGAATTCTATTTCTTGGGTTCACATTAAACAACAAGCTACCCTTATGGATCAAACCTAAACATATCATGGAACTACCACTGAAAACAGTATTTTAAAAACAAACCGTGTTTAAGCACACACTATGTGCCACATTTACATGGAAGAGCTTCACACAACTTACAGCATTTAGTTCACTTATTTCATTCGCTTATTGGGCAACTCCTGTGTGACAGACAGAAAGCTAATGCTGTTAGTCTCCATTTTACACATTAAAAATCAGGGTCTGCAGAGGCTACTAGTAAGTAACTCTCCCACCATCCACCACTAGGGCGTTGTCAAGACATGGTTCCACTCTCTCCACAAGCACATGATCTGTTTAACTCCTCACCAGAAGACAGAGGGACTCACTGCAGTCATTGCCAACACTGTTCCCAATGACTTTCCAAACTTTTTTACAAACTGTGGTCAGATTTAATTTTGGGGGGAAAAATAGAAAAGACCATCTTAACACATGAGCAGTATTTTCTTTTTATTATTATTACCCAGCCCAATTTTCTCATCTATTACAGACTGATTTTTATTATATTATTCAGACTGATTACCAAGTCCGATTTGTCATATTATGACTATCCAAAAGCTATTTGGAAACAATATAAAGTTATCCCTCAAGTGTCAAATAGCTGCTATGATTGAGGATGATCAAAATAAAGTGCTAAATGTGTTTAATTTAAAAAAAAAAAAGCCATTCAACTAAAATGGCAAATAAGAATCATTGGGAGAACTCAGCCACAGGCCCATTGGGAAGGGAACTCTACTCCACTGAATGTGTCCATGTTTTTATACTGGCTAACAAACCAGTCACAGCAATGCATACCACACTTTATTCCATGCTTTAGAATCTTTAGGTAAGAAATAATAATGCTCTCCTGATATTACTTTTCTTATTCTTTTCTTTCCTTACATTTGACATTATGACAGAACAATTTCCATTATTTGGCTTTACACTTTGGTTCCAATTTAAACCTGGCATTCATTAAGCACCACAGTGAGATATAATAGCAACAACACTGAACCTTGCATCAGGATACACGTTCCTATCCCAGCCCTGCCACTAGCTAGCTCCAAAACCGTAGACGAAATCTTAACTTCTCTAGACTTCTATTTCCTTATGTGTACAATTAGGATATAAAGTGTAAGTCTAAAGTTCTGTTAATGTTATCCAAGTCACGGGGGAGGGGGCTGTCCTAAAATTTGAAATTCAGTGTCACTAGTATCTCCTGGCATCGAGGAAATGACCACCCTCTCATTTAGTTTGTTGTTGCATAATCAATTACCAAAAATTTAGAAACGTATAGACATATTTATGAGCTCACAGTTCCCTAGGTGGGAAGTTCAGCATGACTCGGTTGGTTTTCCGCTCCAGGTCTCACACAAAGCTGAAATCAAGGTGATGGCCACACTGGCCTCTTAGCCGGAGGTTCTAGGGAGGAAGGCACTTCTACTACACTCACTAAGGTTGCTGGGTGAACTCTGTTCCTTGTTATGCTCAGACTGATGTCACCATTCCTTGTTGCCTGCCAGCTAGGAGCTGCTCATTCTCAGCTTCTAGAGCCATCTATCTTCCTTCATACATGCCCCCTCTCCATCTTCAAACCAGCAATGGCCAGGTGAGTAGAGTCCTTCTCAGGCCTTGAATCTCTCTCACCTTCTCTTTTGACACTACCAGAGAAAACGTTCTGCTTTTAAAGATCTCACCTTTTGGGGCCAGGCCCGTTATATCTCCAAATCTTAAGGTCAACTGATTTGGGACTTTAACTACATCAGCAAAATCCCTTCACAAAAGTGGACTTGTGTTTGACTGACCAGGGGACAAAATTATGCCCACTGTGTGTGTGTGTGCGCGCGCGCGTGTGCACATGTGTGTGTGTGTGTATGTGTGTGTGTGTCCCTTCACAAAGCTGGTATCTTGGTCATTTTTGTATTCCATTACACTGTGTACATAAGTGCTGAAAGAAGATGTGTCACATATACTATATCTGTTCCAATAAATTACTACCCAGGAGACATAAACAATGTGGTCCCTGAGAAAGAAAATACCTATGGAGAATGGCTCCTAGCGGCTCACTGGGCTCAAATTTTAAAGACAGAGCCTAGCAGCCATTTCTATACAAGGCCTCTCATGCAAACTGCACTTCAGGGGGAAGCCTGAACTGAGCTGCCTGCCTCCCAGAAGCACTGAACTGCTGCCTGCACTATATTCCTATTGTATGAGCCAGCCTTTATAAAGGAGTTCCTAAAATTGTGTTTCAACCAATAGGACTTAGGCCCCATCAGTATCTTTATCCACCAATCAGAGCAGCTCCAGTCAGAGCAGGTCCATTCTGACCAATCAGGACAGTGCTTTTTAGACTAATCAAGCTGCGAGGATTTGGGAGTCTTCATTTGCATCAGGCCGGACCAATAAAAGACCATGGGCAGAACCTCTGTCTATATAAGTCAGCTCCCCCCTGACTAGGAGAGCGAACTTTCCTTTTTCCCTCAAGACTGGGTTTCCCTGAATGGAGTTGAAACACTGAAGACATCTCCCAGGAGCGGAGCAGAGCGGACTGGAGCAGGTGGAGCGGAGCAGAGCTGTATAGCAGGAGAGGGGCCTCACTCCAGAGCAACTGGCCCCAGGGCCTCCTCAAAGCCATGCTGTTTCACAGCCACGCTGCTTCATGATTAAGCTGTAACAGTTAATTATGGACTATTCCACAACCATGCTGTATCACAACTGAGCTATTGTATTGAAAAAACTTTCCTTCTTCACCACGCCCCACATTGGGGATTCCTGTTGGTGGTGAATGATGCCAAGGAGCATGGGTTGAAACACACATAGTGCTAAATGCTATTATTAAATGAGCCCTGTCACTCAAGATGAGAGAGAAATGCAATGTACCCACCTCAAAGCATATACTCTATTAGTCTGATGGGTAAAATGTTGACGATATTAATTGTTTCAACAGGAAAATGCCAGGTAGAATCAAAAGCTAAATAACTGAACAAGCGAAGAAAAAGAATTTAAAAATTACACATACAGTTCTGGGTTATTCCAAAAACTCTAATGTCCCATACCTTTTTCTAACAGCTACAAAAGCCTGTTGTATCACTGAGGAAACTTCTAATACTACAAAGAAAGGCCTCTATAGGAGAATTCTTAAATGTATTTCATAATGCTTTCAGCAGCACCAGAAGACAGGCAAGCAATGTCTCTCCAGCCAGGGCCAGTAAGTTACAATTCAGGATCAGCACCTTGAACAGTGCCGACAAGCAAACAGATGGCCATGCAAAGGGCAGGACAAAGGAAGCAAATAATTCCGCCAGTTCCTAATTCAGAAGGCTGAAGCAGTTTGCAGTATTTCTTGAATTTAAAAAATAAAATTAAAAAACGGTGTGAGGGAATTTAAAAATGTGCACTATATTCCTAGATGCTCTAAATAAGCCACTGAATATCAATTCAAATAATTTCTTCTTTAGCAGCTATGTGCCTGTTCTGCATCTTGATAAAAACAAAATGCTATTTTTTCCCGAAGCAGAAATAATCTTGTTCTATTGCAGGCTGATGTGACATCTGCATAAAGATAATTCCCCTCTCCTGCTATTATCTATTTGTCCATTACCAAAGGGTAAGTGGTGTTTTCTCTAGGCTCCTGTGTGCTAATATATGCAATGTTTACTGGTAATACCCATTTTAAGCTACTGAAGAGCAGCTTCAAAAGAACACGAAATTAGCTAAACATACATCACAACGCTGTGGGATTTACAACAGGCTCCCGCAGATAATGAAACTTTACTGAGGACACTCTTTCTGTTCAGTTAACACATGTCAAATACTATTAAAGGGATCGCACCTTCAGAGAAACCTCAGCTGATGTAATTTAAGTTTCTCTTGTAGCACAGAGGAGTTACAGCATTCTTTGTGACAGTTTTCTTTTCAGATACTACAAACGGTTTTCTGCAACAACTATTACCTGTCCATCTCCTGAACAGCCAGGTAAGATTTAATCATCGCGTGCTCCAGGCATGAGTGGCTTTAATTTGGGGTTGCCTGAGCTCTGCTTGAGGAATGAAAAAATTAAAGGGTGCACACATGATCAGAGGGGGAAATAAATTTCTGTTGTTTCTTTCAAGACGATCACTGGTGCCTTATTCTTTTTTTTTTCTCTCTTTCCAGCAGTAAAACAAAGATTTAAACTCTGAGTTCTTCAATCCAAATCTGAGATAGCAATGTATTCGACAACAAAAGGAAAGACAATATGCATCAGAAACCCCTCAAAAAAAGTATAAATTTGTCTTCTGAAAGTTAAATAGTTTCATTAGCCTAAAGCAGGGATGAGGAATCTTTTTTCTGCCAAGGACCATTTGGATATTTTTAACATCATTTGCAAGCCATACAAAACTATCAACTTAAAAATTAGCCTGCTATATTTGGTCAAACATTTAATTAACTCACCCCTAATTCCTTGGCAGGGCCGGACCAAATGATACTGCGGGACTTACATGGCCACAGGCTAGGTGTTCCCCACCCCAGGCCATAGAGTTACTTTTTTCTGGGAGATATATAGCTAGGGGCACTTCCGGAGTGGGGTTTCTATTGGAAAATAGCTAATTAAGCTGCTTGTGCGGCATCTTGTTGGTGTCTTTCCCAACCCTCACCTGCCTCCTGCTCCCAGCCATCCCCCAGAGAGGGTCACCATGTGGGGCCATTCCATGCAAGGAGATGTAACTAGAGGTTTGCTGGCTAGAGTTCCATAAAAGTTTATGTTGACTCTCCAAATACAAAAAACTTAAAGGCAAATGTGCCTCTTTCTACACTTAGCCCCTGCCACTGCGCTCTGCCCAGAACAAGAACTTGAGGCTAAGAAGTGTAGCCACCATCAGGTAAGAAGGAAGCAGCCTGTAGGAGGATGTAAGACAACACGCCCAGGATGACGGAGGAGAAAGGAAGGTCTGTGATGTTGAGACGCCCAAGGTGCTGGCTTCGGAACTTACTGTTATTTGAGAAAAAATAAACCCTTATTTGTTTAAAATCTCCAGAGACAAGATTTCCTGTTATTTGCAAACAAAAGCATTTCAAACTGAAACAGTACTTGAGTCATATTCTCTTTGATGAAAGTACTAAAAGTTCAAATCTCAAAAGATTTCCATAATATTTGCTAATGTTTTCTCAAACACACAAATACTAAATGCTTTTGACAGACACTGCCATTAAGAAGTTTATGGAAAGCAAATACTCATAATTTAATAGTTACTACTGGTCAACAGGAGTCAAAGTTTTATATTTATGTAACAACTGGTTACCAAACACTTAATATATGCTTATTTTTTTTTAAAAAAAAAAGGGCAAAAAGACAACAAATCCATTCTCTCCAGGAGCATTCCATCTAGTTGAAGAAGCTAAGGAAAACTACGGGGTGGGGGAAGGGGACGGGTCGGGGAACGGGAGGCAAACAGAAAAACAATGGGAAACACTGAGAAAAAATACAAAATATATACTCAGAAGACATTGTGGCTAGGGAGTGAGATTGTCTATGGTGTTATGAGAGTTATATCTTCTATAGTGTTAAGGGAGTTAAAAGAAATAGCAGATTAAAAGAAAATAAAGCTATCAAAAAGATACCTGTAGAACAAATAGGGCTTGTGATGGATTCTAAAGGATGGATAGGACTTAAATAGATAAGGCAGGGGGAGAAAGGACCTCAAAAATTGTAGCATAAAATTCAAATTTTAGAACCAATACCAAAATTGAATATGGAGTATGGACACCATTCTAGCTGAAAGGGAAGGCTTGTGTTGGAGAACAATAACAAAGAATAATAACTAAAACTCCCATTTTCTGAGAGCCTGATAGCCCTTGCCTGCCTGTCATGGTGGTGACTGCTATATATCTGTCCTTTCATTTAATCCTTACAATAATCATATGAAGCAAGTATTATCATCCTTATTTACCAAAGGTTAAACCAAGGTTCAGAAAATAAGTGGCCTGGCTACTCATAGCTTCAAAAAATTTTTCATAATAAAGATGGATAATAGGTAAAGACACAATCAAAATTGTTATAGAAAAGTAACTGTCTACATACGAAACAATCCCAATGCAACACAGTGGGTAAAAACTAGAGGCAAGGTGGTGACATGGTTTGCATGTAGATGGTGAAGAAGAGGAAATAAAGTGGACTGGACCCAGGGAAGGAAGACTATACAGCAGTGATTCTCAACCTTCCTAATGCCGCGACCCTTTAATACAGTTCCTCATGTTGTGGTGACCCCCAACCATAAAATTATTTTCATTGCTACTTCATAACTGTAATTTTGCTACTATTATGAATCATAATGTAAATATCTGATATGCAGGATGTGTTTTCATTGTTACAAATTAACATAATTAAAGCATAGTGATTAATCACAAAAACAATATGTAATTATATATGTGTTTTCCAATGGTCTTAGGTGACCCCTATGAAAGGGTCGTTCAACCCCCAAAGGGCTCGAGACACACAGGTTGAGAACCGCTGATATACAGGATATAGTGGAAAGCCATGTTCTTTAGAAGCCAGCTATTTCTCAGTTCTAATTTCTTCTCATTTAAGTGTCATCCAGTTATTTCCTGTTCTTATCTATTATTCGATGATGACAAATAATGTACATATTGTAGGTATCTCAATATTTTTTTAAAGACCTCCTGATTAGGTCCCCTTGTCTCTTTTAGGCTTAGCCATGAAGCTGAAGATATGAATAAGGATGACATGACAGAGGGAGGCTTCAGAAAAAAATAAATGAAAGCATGTGTCTGTCACCTTGGCTGGGTAGTGCAGTTGGTTGAATGTCGTCCCACTATGCCGGGGTTATAGGTTCAATCCCAGTCAGGGCATATGCAGGAGTCAACCAGTGAGTGCATGAATAAGTGGAACAACAAATCAATGTCTCTCTCTCTCTCTCTCTCTCTCTCTCTCTCTCTCTTCCCCCCTCCCTCACTCCTTGGCACTTTCTCTTTCTAAAATCAATCAATTTTTAAAAAGTCAAGTACATGCTGTGGTCTTGTACTGACTAGGGAAGGGAGCAGATTTAGGAGGAGCCCTAAAGTATTAGGGGCCATGACAATCACCTTCGACCATACTAGATTCACGATGGCTTCTACATGGTATGCACTGGCCCCAGAATTTTATGTTACCCAGGAGGGGAAATACAAATGATTAAAAAATATATATATATGTATGCATTTAGGTATGCACGTAGGTATGTATGTATATAAAAAGAGAACTGGGATCCAAACACAGGGATTTGTTCAATACACAGACAGAACTACTTGCATCTCAGCAATCACGTATCCTGATCACATAAAGGCAGCAACTGATACAAATGAAAATTCCAAGGGTTCCATGCAGACCTAAGGACCCCACACCCTTCTCCAATTTCCTACTTCCTCAGCCATCCACCCAGATGACTTCTTGATGGGGTACAGATAGGAAGGCAGACCCTAGAGCAGGGGTGGGCAAACTTTTTGACTTGAGGGCCACAATGGGTTCTTAAACTGGACCGGAGGGCTGGAACAAAAGCATGGATGGAGTGTTTGTGTGAACTAATATAAATTCAAAGTAAACATCATCACATAAAAGGGTACGGTCTTTTTTTTTTTTTTAGTTTTATTCATTTCAAATGGGCCAGATCCGGCCCACGGGCCGTAGTTTGCCCACGGCTGCCCTAGAGCCTCCCCATTTTACCTAAAGCTATCATTTCATTTCGTTGGACCAAGTTCCTTCTATGTGACTATGTAGTGGTTCCCTTTCCTAATATCCAGGAAGCAAAGAAGGCCAGATCAGTTAATGGAGTAATAAAAGAGCTCCATTTTCTCTGTACATCTGGGCCAACCTTCAAAAATTTGGCCAAGCACTGATACCCCAGGAAAGCCCTGTTGAGAGAGAACAAAAATAAACAACTTTTATATCGGGAAAGCATGTGTAACTGGACATTAAAATAAGCATTTTGTTCAAGGCCTCAGATGATAAGTATGAGATACACAGGGAGGTAAAACTGAAATGCAAATTTCAAAGTAGGGTATCCCAGGTTGCCCTTATTGATCTGATGGGAACAGAAGTATCAGGGAAGAGATTGAGAACAGGAACAAGAGTGCTACCTCCTTCATCTCAAGCCCACACTGACAGCTGGTTATGCTGTCCCAGAGTTGGAAATCACCATTTACTGGTGTCTCTACCCTGAGAAATATCAGGTGGCCTGGGGCAGCACGACAAAGTGCTATGTCTGCGAAGTACCTGATGTTTTTCGCTTCTCAGAAGAGGTCAAAGATGGGCAAATGTTCCCCATGGATTAGCAGTGGGTCTGGAGAAAGAAGAGTAGGCTTGGAGACATTTGGGGTCCCGCCGAAGAAGGCCATCTGGGAGGGTCACTAATAGAGAAAGACTGTGGCAGAGGTCACCACAAAACAAGGGCTGAGGGCAAAGGGCTGGTCTGAGAGCAAAACAAAACAGTCCAGGGAAGCTGTGGGTGGAGGGTCCCAGCAGGGAAGGCTCCCATGGATTGGGAGATGCACATGAGATAACGAGTCAGCTCTGAATAGCTGCTATGTCCAGGGTTTACAAAGCCAGCGTGAATCCACAATACAAAAAAAAAAAAAAGAACTTTCCTGTGGACCCTTTACACTATGTTCTTAGTTCACAAGCATCTATGACAGCAGCTGGTAAATGGGAGAAGAAACAGTAAAGAAGAAAGAAGTAGCCACTAGAAGTATACTCCAAGAGACAAGAGTTCTCTGTCTTGATTTCTGCTAGATCTATGCTTGCTACATAGAAAGTGTTCAAAAGTACTGGTTGCCCATCTTTGACCTCCCATCACACACAGCCCCATTCCAGAATACAGATTCCCCTCTGTAACAAAGTCCACCAGATAAAGATTTTCTTCCCAACTGAGACTATAATTACAATTTAAAGGGATTAGAAGGCTTTCTAGTACCAGAAAAGTCAGAGGACTTGCTAGAATTTCTATTAATAATGGGAGATAAACTTTCCCCTCTGAACATATTTTAAGTAGCTAGTAGAAAGCACAATTTAAATTTGCATTATGATTTCAACCCATAAGTT
>NW_005871057.1:6135218-6192159 GCF_000147115.1 Myotis lucifugus | reverse complement strand
CTTAGGTGAAGGCTTGAATTAAAAATACACACATGCTTTTTAAAGTTGTGGATCCCCTTCCTTGGGAGTAAGATGCCAGGCATCTCTGGATAAGAGTCTGTCACACCAATAAAAAATAATCAAGCTGTGCCCTGGCCAATGTGCCCAGTGGTTAGAGCATCGGCCTGTACACCGAAGGGCCTCAGGTTCGATGTCCAGTCAAGGACATGTACCTCGGTTGCAGGTTCAATTCAGCTCTGTCAGGACACATGTGGGAGGCAGCCAATTGATGTCTCTCTCATCTCTCTCTTTCTCTCTCTCTCTCTCTTTCCCTCCTTTCCTTCTCCATCCCTCCCTCTCTCCCTCCCTCCCTTCCAATCTCTCTCAAAATCAATGGAAAAAATATCCTAGGGCAAGGATTACCAACAACAAAAAAGAAACAAGTTGAAAATTCAAAGGCCCAACAAGCAGAATGCAAATGGCTATGAGTGAGTGTGTAGTTTAACATCAGTAGAAGAAATAAACCAAACATACATGGAAAAGGATTAGAAGAAAATGTAGCAAAGGGTTAAAACTGATTATATGCCTTCAGGTGGCAGAATTACAGTTTAATTCCTCTCTTTTTTCTATTTTCTATAATAAACATTATAATGGGAGAAAAATAAATGTTGTCTTTTTTTATTTTATTATTTTAAGAAAGCCAACACAAAAGATCAGAACTAGAAGGGAAACAAAGAAAACATCAGACTTTCCTTCTTCAGCAGGTCACAAGGGTGCATTGGGAAAGAAAAGGGGCTTTCCTGAGGATACAGGGCAATTCAATAACTGGTATAACTGGTGAAAGGTATGCTATTTGAGCTCAAATCCCATCTTTGCCACTTACCAGCTAGGTGACCTTGGGCAAAATATGTAACATCTGGGCCTTTGGTTTCCTTATAAAAATACAGATAACAACAGAACCCTTCTGCCAGCAACACTGAGAAGTCTGTGGGGGAGACTGCATGTCACGTGCCTAGGCCAATACTTGGCACATACGAAAAATTTTTAAAAAAAATTTTTTTTTCCTAGGAAAAAGAACCGTCTGGTATTCACTTATTCGCTTCTCTATGGTTTCCCTGGGGTTTTAATCTCAATCTGTGTGCACTATGAATTGTTGGGAACCACTTCCAGTCAAGAGCCAAGAGAGGCACAACAATTTTTCTTGACTTGGCAACAAAGTATTCACGGGAATAAAAATCTCGTGAACTACTCATTCCCAAAACTATGATCCATAAATCACAATTTCAGCTTTCTACTACAGCAACTTGTTCAAAAGAAAACTAACACCCAGAACAAATGGATTCACACTTACTGAAAACGCCTCCAGGTATTAGGAAGCTGACAGAAAATATAAGTCTAGAAAAGAAATTTACTTTATTTATACAAATTAAAAGATCTTTTTAAAATATGTCTCCCCTAACCCCACTTCCAAAGCTGGGTGCTTTCCAAAAATATCCTCTACTGATGGTTTAAAGGGGGGGGGGGGGATTTTATTGTTATTTTTTTATTTTTTATATGTTATATGTTTTTATTGGGTATTTTTTAGAGAGAGGAAGGGAGAGGGAGAGAGAGATACAAACATTGGTGAGAAAGAAACATCAGTCGATTGCCCCCTACACAGCCCCGTAACCCGGGCATGTGCACTAACCTGGAATTGAACCGTGATCTCTTGGTGCAGGTGTTGACACTCAACCACTGAAACACACCGGCCAGGCGGGACATTTTATTTTTAAAACAGAAAGGCCTCTTCTCTAAATCCAGTTTATAATTTCCCTTCCTGCTCTCCCACTGCTAGAAAATAATACTCTGAAATTCTCGGTAATTATTAGTGAGAGTTCTCAAAAACTGGAGGTGATCAGCTTAGCATTACCTTTACCTTCCCTGACTTCCTGATGCACACAGTTTGCATGTATCACCCCCTCCACACCTGGAGCACAGAGGTGCTTGTTGTGCAAGCGTGACTATTATCAAAGGTCAGGAGTCACTCAATACTTCTGCTAGGGAAGTATAAACGGATACTGTGATCTACAAGAAACAAAATATGAGACAATAACGTCACTCAATAACGGCCATCTGATCTCCGAGAGTCATGCCAGTCTATCTCTAAAAGATTTATGATGGAATATAAGCCTGACAGTTGCCTACCAGTGTCTTTCCAAGTTTCCATCTAACAATTTTTATTTCCCTCAAGTCTAACAAGTAGCATAATTGTTATGCTCCTCCTGTGTAGACTGACAGATGAGAGGCTCTTACTAAACAGCCAGTCTCCCTTTACTGTTCGTGAGGTAATGCACACCCTGGCACTTATACTCCAAAAGTAATAAACGAGTATTTCTGAATTTCTAGAACAGAGACAATGCCCTGTGCTTAAACTTGAGTTATGTCAGATGGAAATTGGACAAGATTTTTCTTCCTGAGGGTATTTAACCTAAAGTATCACTAGTTCATATAATGAACTACAGGAATAATCAATTTTTATAATGGGCCCAGAAGTTCTTGTATGCTCATTTTGCTGATGAGGAAATCAGAACTCAGAGAAATTAAGTGATCTATCCAGGGCCACAGAGCTCTGAGTGACACTGTAAGGGGGGCACTCAAGTGGTTATTTGGCTACGAAGCCTCTACTCTACCTTCCAGGGCACTGAGCAGGCTAAGTGTGTTTGCACAAGTCCTAGGATGCTTTGTAGTATATTCCAGGCTATACTTTGGTTTGAGAATGAAAAAAAAGGATGCATTAGATCCCATCCATCAGTATGCCTGGTACAACCACAACTAATAGGAAACAGAAAACTGCAGTGCGAATTCCTAAATTGATACAAGTGGAAACCTCCATGCCTCAGGCTTTCCCCCTCACAAACAGAATCCCTGTTTCTGGGTAGGTGAGCTGTACTCTCATACTCTAACCCCCTTCTGCACTAAATTATAAGTCCTGAGTTCTATTAATTGTTATAGTTAAATTTCTCTTCAGTTCTACAACGATGTTCCTCCTTCACATCAGATGATGACCAGTTGAATCCTACATTCATTCAGTATATATTTAATAAGTGCCTACTATGTGTCAGGCTCGGTGTTAAGCACTATGAAGATGAGATAAATAAATACTTGCCATAAAAAACCTCGTCTTACAGATGAGTGAGATTCAAATGTTATAACTAACGTCAGGCGAAAAGTGAGGGCTGTTGGTCAAAATCCACTTTGTTTCTTAGGAGGGATTTTACTGGCATTCAAAAGAACTAGAACTTTTTTAATGCCACTGAAGCTAATTTTCCTTTAGAACTATTTCTATTCCACAGTTTAGTAAATCACATTCTTGAGGTGGCAACATTCTATGAGGTTTCACATTAGTATTTAAATCATTCTTTCACAAACAATTTTAGGGAAAAAGAAAAACTAGTAAGAAGTCGTATATTTCCATGTGAGAACACTCTTTAACTCCCAAGTCCTTTGATTTTTCTTTTTCTTTTTTCTTTTTTAAGTCAATTGCTATGCATAATTCATTAAGAGAGCCTTTAGAATGGCAGGAGTGGGAGAGCTGGTGAACAATTTGCAAAATACACAAAGAAACAACCTTATACTTCTTCCAGAAGCAGTTCAGCGACATGGAAACAGCTACAGTGTATGAGAAAACGCACTGATGATGTGAAGGGACCCCGATTCTACTCCTGCCCTATCTGTACCCAAAAGACGGCTTAGGGTACATCATTGTCATCTCAACACCTCAGTTTCTTCATTTCTAAAGTAAGGATAATACTTGTTTGCCCTGTTTACATCAGATAGTTCTTATGAGGAGGCAAACACATACTGAACGGGAAAGCACTTCGGAAAAATATTACATCCTACATAATGGTCACACTCATTATGGAAATCATTGAGATTTAGTCAGGGCAAGACATTGACTTTTCTATAAATGTTTAAATCGCTTGCATATTTTAATCCCTATTTCTGTCTTCTCTCACCAAAATTAACTTGGAATTTTTTTTAAGGAGTTTGCCAAAGCAGCCCGTTGTCCTCTTACTGCATTATTTTTAGAAATTATCTCAGAGAGTCAATTTGAATGCAGAGGGTCATTTTTAGACAATAGAATCGTTGCATATTTATAGATACAGTCCCTGTTCAGTGGGAAACTATAATAAAGAAGCCTTATTTCTTGGTTTTTAAACAATAACACTGAAAGTGACCAAAACAGAATTTTTTAAATTCAGAAAAGAAAAACAAAAACAAAACAAAAAATTTTTTAACCATAATTTAAACTATTCCGAGGGCAAAAACAAATGGAAAATCTTTTATTTTCCCTGTTCCTTTGTCAAAATGCCCATATTTTCTGGTCCATATGAAAACTGAACAAGGGTGATTTCTTCCCTAACCTGGTGGCATACACCAGTAAACCTACCCAGCAGCTGCTGTGTTAGAGACAGCACAGGGAACAAGGACACAAAATGCTCTTCTGATGAGTAACTTTTATTTACTTGAAATTGGACAGGGGGAGGAGGGGTTCCAGCTATTTTACTGGAATGTACAAGATTAAACCCAATGACTTGTATGTCCTTTCAAATTAATTCCATTTATAAAAAAACTCTCATTAAATGTAATATAATTTAAGTGTGTATTGGAACCACTTGTATTTGTTATTCCTCTCTTGATGAGCAATTAGTTAGTTCTATTCTTGCTTCCCTTTCCTGATCGACTTACACCTAAAATATAATGGAGGTGAGATACAGTTATTAAATCATCTTTTGCTGAGTTTTCTAGATCTAAATACCACCCAAACCCTGGACACGGAGAATTGGACAACACAAATAAGCAAAAAGTACAGCTTTTTACTTTATTCAAAAGTCATAATTGACAAGGAGACATATAAAAAGATGTTCAACAGCCCTAGTCACCAAGAAAATGCAAATAAATACCAAAATAAGATTACTTCACACCCATTAGAATGAAAAAAAGATAGTAGCAACAAGTGTTGATAGGGATGTGGAGAAAATGAATGCTCATAGACTGCTAGTTGGACTATAGAATGACCACTTTAGAAAAGTCTGGCCGTTCCTCAATTGGTTAAACATTAGAGTTATCATATGACCAATAATTCTACCCCTAAGAATATATCCCAAAGAACTGAAAACGGGTATTCAAACAAAAACTTGTATAGAAATATTCACAGCAGCACTATTCACAATAACCAAGAGGTGTACACAACATAAATGCCCATCAACTGATGAATGGCTAAACAAAGTGTGGTATATTCACACAATGGAATCCAAACAATGGAATATTATTTGACCATAAAAAAGAATGAAGTACTGATGCATGCTACAGCATAATAAGCCTTGAAAACATTTTGGTCTGTGAAAGAAGTCAGTTACAAAAGATTACATATTAGATAATTCCATTATATGAAAAGTCCAGTACTGGCAAATCTATATAAAAAGGAAGATCAATAGTTGCATAGGGCAGGAGGGAATAGGAGGTGACAGATAATGAATATGGAGTTTCTTTTTTAAATAAAACCACTGAACTGCACAATTTTAATGAATGGACTGTATGATGTGTACATTAGATATCTCAATAAAGCTATTACCAAAAAAGAGACAAGGAGAGGAGGAGGCATATATGCAATTTTGGAGATCAAGTAAACTAATGAATGTAGTTCAAAAATGAAATCACTTTAATTATAAAAATTATACAAATCATATCAACAAACAACATACATAATACTATAAACTACCATTTATCCAGCCTAAACCATTTCCAGGTATTTTACACACTTCCCTTAAACCCTCCTAGCATGCAATTATTATTTCCATTATGTAGTTAAGGAAGTCTAAGAGAATACATAACTTGTCTTTGGTCACACAGTTAGAAAACCAACCAGAACATATACCCCAAGTTTACCTGACACCAAAGCTATGCTCTTTCACCTCTATTATGGCAAGGAAGGAAGGAAGGAAGGAAGGAAGGAAGGAAAGAAAGGAGGGAGGGAGGGCGGGCAGTCATGTTTTCTCTGTCAGGCATATATACAAAGGAAATTACTATTACGTAGTAATCAGTAATTTAGGTATAAAGAAGGAAAAGGCATTTGCCCAATTATTGCTGTATCTGTATTGCATGACATTTTCACTCATTCCTTAAATACATATTTTCTGATAGTCTATTTGCAAAATAGAGAGATGGTTGTTAAAACATTTCATGTGAATACTGCATTCATTTTCAGTTTTTGCTTATTTATCTTATTACTGTATTTTGGGAGTCAGGTTTATTTAAAATATAGTGATGAAAAGGCCATAAAAATGTAATAAGCTCCATATACTAGCACTCAAAAATTCTGAATTTATGCTAAAATGGGAAAAGTGCTGCTTCCTATTTGTAATCAAGAGCATTAAACTCTCCAGAATCCAGAATGGCCACAAATGTGATGGTTGTAGGTCTAAACCTATGTCCCTATGCTCAATCTGCTCATTTGGATTCACAACTTCTATTTGTATTTTTACACATTTAATACATTTAAAACTTCCTATTTCCATTTTCCCATGAAAGGTTAAATCTTTCTAACCTTAAAGCCAAACAAATCAGACACATAGGTGAATGGGTAGATCTCTTTAGAAGGACTCACTAAACCACATGAAATTGCTGATCTCTGACCATTCTTAACAGACAAAAACATCACCATCATATGTTTCATCCTACACTTAACAATTATATGTTTTCTGAGTTGGGGCTTAATATTCGAATTGTTAGCCAGCCCTTGATCTTCACAGTGTTCCAAAAGCGCCAGCACCAGAAGCCAGGGACCAGGGTTCTAATATGGACACTGTCACTTAGGTTTGTGACCCTCAGTAAATTATGCTCAGAGCCTCCATAACTTCCCTTCCTGAAACCTGAGACTCAAACACCTGCTTGAATTTATAAGCATGTTGTGTGAGGTACTGGTATAATTCAGGCTTCACAGATTTAAAGGATTTTCACATATAGGACATATTATTTTAAATCTTGCTTATAATCCTCTGCAACATGAAAGAAGAGAAGGAACTTTTTTGTTTTTTAATTGGATTAGATGAAAGTTGAAATCTAACTCCATAATGACCATTTCGTATCCTTGGGGATGCTGCCTAACTGTGTTCCTTAAGTTGTCTCATCTATAAAACTGATAATGAGGGACCAGCCACTTCTTTCTGCTCCTGCTAATTGGTTCCTGGCAGGAATATGAGCTCACTGTTGTCAAATTCTTTTTAATTTCTTTATGAATTAAGAAAGCTGTAAAAATGAATCAGGACATATAGTGTACGAATTCTTTAGGTGTCAACTACTACCTGGTTTTTCTGTTTGTTTGTTTCATTCTGTTTTTCTTTGCTTTTTTTTCCCCCAATGTAATTCATGATAAATGAAAAACTGGGCTGCCAATTTACAACTTCAAACATACCCAACACATTTTCTGTGCTAAACAACTTACTGAATGAATGCCCTCTGGATAATTAAAAAGAGGTCCCTTGAAGATTTCAAAGTATTTTGCGTAGTTCATTTCCTGCTTTGTATTTTCTGGTTGTTTCCAATTTTTTTAAAGAGCTGATTTCTATTTGTTAAAATTAGATGCCTAAAATAAGTCTCTTGTAGTCACAACATAAAAATGATCCTTCACCTGTTACTCTTATGAGTAAAATCAGCCAACATATAATAAATTCGTCTTGGGAGCAGGGTCACACTGTGGTGAAGAATTTTATCACTGAGCTGCTGAGGGACCTCACCTTCCAGCCCCACCAGGGCAGAGGCGGTACACTCCTCATGGACACAAACATCGCAGCAGTCTAAACCCCCTCTCATCTCCCACCCTTAGATTTGTGATGCTTTAAATGTGAAGACATTTCTGTTGTGCAGACCCAGGTAAATGTTATCTCCTCTGTACACACATTTCCTTCCCTCTGCCCTGTGTCTCAGCAAATCACGTAAAGAGCAATGCTTGTATGTGAGAAGCAAAAAGGCTCATGGGCATTTCAAAAACTAAGTCTTGGTTTCATGCATCAACCTTATGATTTTCTGTGTAATGAACGGTGCAAAATATGGTGCCGTTGTGCACAGCCTTAAAGACACTCTACTTAGATTCTGTGATAAACACAGACATCTGACCTACGTATGCCCCCACATTTAATTGGCATCACAGAAACAATTCACCAAATATTCCAAAGCATCCGAATATGAGTACACCACAAACATTTGACAAGTGTCCACTGATTCTGATAATAGCATCATTATCATTTTGAATTCCACCATCAGTAATTTGTGCTATTCTTAGATGGCACAAATAAGATACAGATGATTAGAAATAAGTGCTTGCTGTTTAGAACACAATATTTAAACTAATACATCAAGTTGATATTTTACCCAAAGATGTATCAGGTTTGCCAAATATTTACCAGAAAAGTCTACTGCATTCAAAATTGGATTCATTTGACAAAATAAAATAAAAGAGAGAGAGAGAGAGAGAGAGAGAGAAAGAAAAAACTACTGAAACACCAGGTTTCCAAAACAAATACAGCACAAGAATGAAAACACCCATTATTCCTCTTCTATCAAATTTTATATAACACTGGATAATTTATCATGCTACTTGATAAAATTAAATAAAAATAAATGATGATAATGTGACAGGATTTGGGACGGGCAACCAGGGAGGGGGAGGGAAGGACATAACTGCATTTGTTGTCATTATCTGGCTTCTAGGCGTTTCAGAGTTAATACCATCACAGGGAAACCTTTTTCGTCGATTATAAAATAAAACGTGAGCTTTCTATGTTCAAATCCCATGAACCAAGAAACAAACCAAGCCCAATAAACAGAGCAACCTTGTAAAGATCCTCCCTTGTCTCTATGAGGGAAGAATCAGAGCCAACAAATCATTGCTTTTCATTGATTTTTAGAGAAAGAGAGAAATATTGATTTTTTTTTTGGTTCCATTTATTTATGCATCCATTGGTTGCTTCGTATATGTACCCTGACCGAGGATGAAACCCGCAACCTTGGCACATTGGAATGATGGAACTGAGCTACCGGGCCAAGACTACCACTGAATCATTTTTAATATCTAATTTTAGAATGCCAGGAGAATGTTTTAGAATTACTTGAGATTGTTTAAGAATTGAAAATGTTTTAATTATTCTCTTTTATCTTTAAATTCCGAGTCCCTAATGCAATTTCTGACTATAGAAGGAAGGGAGGGAGCAAAGGAGAGCAGGAGGGAAGCACAGACATATTAACCAATACCCTCTCCCCACAGGAGATTAGAAACAGCCAAGTTACTGGAGACAACAGGAAAATGCCTCCCCGAGAGTAATCACACAACAGCTGAAAGACTGGCATAAAGAGACCGGAACACCTTTTTTCCCCCGTTTTCTTAAGTACAGACACAATTTTGAGGAACATCATTTCTGAACCACTCTTTACATGCCTTGATACCTTTAAGAGCATTTTTGTATTAAAGCCCAATGAAAGCAGCTAAAATGAAATATTTATAATGATCTAACTCCAACCACATTTTTTATAACTTTATTGAGTTTTATTTTATACCATAACATTCACCCATTTCGAGTGTACAATTCAATGATTTTTCAAAAATTTACTGAGTGGTACGACCATCACCTTAAATCAGTATGAGAATATTTTCATGACCCTAATAAGATTCCTGATGTTTATTTACACTAACCCAATTCCCACTCCCAGGCAAGCACTCATCGACATTCCCTTTTCCATAGAGAATTACCTTTTCTGGGCATTTCCTATAAAAGGAATAAGAGGAATACTTCACCACTTTCTAAATATGTAACTTTAGTGAAGTCATTTAATTTTGCTATGCCTCATTTGCCTACCAATAATTGTACCTACACCTCACAGAGCTATTATAAGGAATGAAATAAACCATATGAAATGCTTAGGACACTGGCTGACACATATCAAGTGTATAATACACTAACTGTACAGCCGTTAAGCCCCTACTACTGTTTGCTTGTAATTCTACTACAGGAGCCTCAAATTCAACATGGCCCAAAATGAACTCCCTTAGCTCTCCCTTCAAAACTGCTTTCCTCTTCTGTCCCTTCACACAGGGAATACTGAGTGCCCAGACCACCATCAGAAACTTCAAAAAAGTCTTAAACTCTTGCTTACCCATTCTCACATCCAGCCTGCAAGCTCTAGAGCCCTCGCTACTCCCTTGAATTTGCCTCTTTCTCTTCATTCCCTCAGCTTTAGTTACAGCTCACATTTTTTTCCTGATTTGGTGCAAACGCTTCCTGCCTGTTCTCTCTCCCTTCAGCTGGGTTTTCCTCTAATCTATCCACCCTACTTCTGTCAGAGGGTTCTCTCTTAAAATGCAAGTCTGATCATTTCATTCTCCTGCAAAGGCTTCCCGCCTAGCTTTCAATTTAGCTCCTCGGCTTGTCACCCAGGGCCCATCAGAAACTAATTTCTATCTACTTCTGTATTTCCATCTCCGGCCAGTCTCCAGAATACACCCTTGGCACTGGTCATTCTAAACAACCTGCAGTTTTCTGAACGTGGGAGTCTCCGGGCTTCGGGGAAGCTAGCCAATTCCCAGCACCTCCAAGAATGCCATTTGCCTTTCCCAAGTCTTAGCTCAGATATCACTTTGTTTATTAGATTCCCTGGATCACCTAGCATGATTTGGAAATGCTTCTTCTGTCTAGAGCTGAATGAGGTAATATACAAAAAGATGCTCTCACATTGCCAGCAACTCAATGAGGTCACCCTTCTTGAGCCCAAGCTCAGATCACTTGAACTTGGTGAATGGTGGGGGAAGGGAAAGAATGGAGCGGGGAGGGAGGTGAGAGGTGAAGGGAGGAGAAGCAGAGAGGAAACTAGGAAAGGAAAGAGAGAGAGGATATAAAAGGGCAGGAAGGGAGGAGGAAAAATAGGTCAGATAAAGGGTGCTGAGGCCAAAGCATGAAAGAGAACAGGAAAAAGGGGTATAGCCTACTTCTCTGAGGGGCGACTTTTCCTTTGAGCATGAGCCTTTAATAACAACGTGAACCCTTTCTTTTACTCCTACCTGTGCGGATAATCACACATTTCCTCTTTCTATTCTTTTGTTTCTGCAACACTGCCACTCGCAATGATTGTAGCTCTAAAGTGGAGGAAAAATTTACACACTTCCATCTGCTGGAGACAAAATTTCATTTCCTTTCTAAAGCATTCTCCACATATACTGTCAATCAACCAAGAGTTACTTTTCAGGTTTTCCATCTGTTTTCTTTTTTTTCTTTTCTTTTCTTTCATCAGAATCCATGGAAAACTAGACTAATTTCAATATGCCATAAGTACCAAGGATATTTGGGTGAAAGGATCAGAGTTAAAAGATACAGTAGAGATTATCCTAATCAGTGGTTTCCAACATTTTCTCCACTGACCCCTATAAGTATACTCACCCACATTCAACCCCAGGCCTGGCTTTCAATTAGTTTCTATGCGTAACTTAGTCTTTTCACAATTTATCTTCCCATTTTTTTAATCAAAAGTCAAGACTAACAATCAGATTTTCTGATCAATATAAGCTATGCAATGCAAAGAACTTTGAATTTATATCATTATTGATTAAAATCCAAGACAAAACAAACAAAAATCTCAACATTTTGTTAGCCTACATGATCCTGTGTTGGATAACTGTAAGCTTTGAGGTTTTAATGGAAGTCAAAGATGGACTCTGATTTTGAATTTCCATGTCCTTTCTGGGTCAACTACTGTCTATAGCCAAACCCTTCAAGTTTAGAGGTAAAACCCCAAGAAATCTTATTCTACTATACTTTTGATGACCCTTATTTTCTGCCTTGTTTCTTCACAGGATCTTAATTCATGTCTCCTTGTCCTACCAAGGGTTCTCATCCTGCGACACACAGAGAATTTAAGGAATCCATGAACTTGGATGGGAAAAAAGGACATCTTAGTTTTCACTAGTCCTAAGGAAATTTAGCATTGCCTTTAATTATGAATAAAGCCCAAAAACCATGGCTGTGATTTTTATCACCGGTAGAAACCACAGATGTTCCCTATCACAGTACAGTTATTACAAATTTCTCAAAAAATCATTTGCACTCGTCACTCCTTCGATATCATGACGGTTAATGAATCTGCCACTTGGTTTTGTTATTTAATGGGTCAACAGAAAAGGGTATGTGTGATGACACAATAACTTGGAGTTTCAGTATTTTGATAAGTGTATTTCCATGTTTGGCTTGTATATTTTTTGCTTTATGCATTAGAGACCATTTTGTTTCACCAGATGGCCAAAGAAATACATGACCTCCCACCCCCCCCCCCAAAAAAGGCTGCTTGTTTCAAAGCAAATTTCGTTCAGATTCATCTCTTGATGAATAACAAGACAGGGTGATACAAAGTAAATACTTGCTTGAGTAAATGTGAAAGCTCACACAGTAAATAGGAGAAAAACAGAAGCCAAACTCGGACCTCCTGACTTTCCTCTTTCCAGTGCCTTCAGGGAGTGAAGGTCAGGAGCCTGAACTACAGAGACAGATACATGTGAGTTCAAATCTGATTCATCATTTAATGGCCCGAGGATCTCAGGCAAGTTGCTTAACCTCACAGAACCTGTTTTCTAGTTCATAATAACTGCCATATTGGGTTAAGAGGGTTAACTGAAATAAAATATGTAAAGAACTTACTATATTTTGCACATAATTCAATTATTAAAAAGATGTAATAATCTACTTGATGCCTAAATATCTTTCACAGAGTTTTCATTATACTATTTCTAAATTGCCTTGCCATTTTCTAAAACTTCTTCATTGCCAGTCTCATGGCACGCCACATAACCCTCAAAATTGGAGCCTACCTTATTCTCAAAAGAACTCACGGCCCAGGAAGATCTGAGGCTAGGAGCACCATCTCCCTGATCCTTGCATCCACCTTCAGATTACTGTCAGGAAGGTCACTACTAAGTCCATCTGTGAATTCCACAATATTAGGTCACACCACTTCCTCCTGCCCTCGTGATGTGCTAGGCCAAGGATCACCATCCTAGGCAGCTTGCTTCTTTTTTTCTTTTTCATCTACATTAGCCATGCTGAGGACACATGCAAAACTCTACATTCCCAGTTTTGAGGTTTCCACCTAGAATTCTAACAACCTGACATTTCCTCTATGAATCTTTTTCCAGTCTCATCATTATTCTTTCAGGCCCCCTCTGTTATATTCTCATACCTCAGCTAAGTGTTCAGTCATGTAAGGAAATCAAAATATGTGGTAACTGTCCATCGGGTTTTTGAGACCCTTAAAACCAGAGACCACATGATTCACCACTTGCATGTCATTCCTCTAACATAGTGCCTGATAGACTTAATGGATAAAGTGCATGACACTGAACTGGATTTCATGCTCATAATAATCCTATGAGATCGGGAATTACTGTCCTCTTCAGAAATAAGCAACCCCACATTCAGACAAGTTGCTGACGTGACCAATGTAATACTTCCAGAAAGTAAAAAAACTGAAGAATAAACCCAAGCACACCCATTAGTCAATGATCCATCATACTTGATTTTAACTTCTCTTAACAAAAAATGTTTAGCCCATTTTCTCAATTTCTTCTTCTCTTGGAGAACTAAAACACACCACTTCTAAATACTTCTCTTTTCAATGCATTATTCCTTTATCATGTTCATAATGATGGTGATTCATTCAGATCTTGACTTAGTTACACAACAGGTGAACGGGTGTGACTTGAGATGGAAGCACCGCGGAGGAAAAAAAGAAGAATCCTCGCTCGCAGAAGCAAGAAACCACACCCACGCTTGTTTACAGCGATCAGCCGGGACTAAGCAAAAGAGATGAATGATGACAGCCAGATCTAAGAGAGCAACAAAAAAGAAGACTGCAAAATATTCTGAAACTTTGTGGGAGAAAACAGAGCATCCATGTTGGAAGCCACATTTTCCCTGACATTAGCTCAAAATGATCACTGTGATTTAGAACAGAGCCAGATAGATGTGTGGATTAAGACATGACATGAACCCCTGCCAGAGGGAACTGCATCTCAACTGAACACACAGCACCAAGCAAACCCTTAAGTATGAAAGGTGAGATGGGAGGGGAACTTTACTGTAAACACTGATTTTATGATATAATTTCAACAGTACACATTTTCCTATTACTCCCATAAAGTATTTCACTGATACCAAAATACCCCCAGGCCTTACATAATGTAAGTGCTGCCTGGGCACGTTCACATATCACCATCTCTTTGGCTCACAGCAACATCAGCAATTCACCACTTGCATTTTGAAAAAACCTACAGAATTGCAATTGGCCTAGAAGTGCCACCAACAAATTTGCTGCCTCTGTGTTATTTGTAAATTGGTTGTTTTTTCTTTGGCTTGTGGCAAGTTGAAGATTGCATATAAACGCATAAATATTACATATCTACTCATAATATTTAACATTAGGATTGAACTTCCCCCAAACTCAGAATATTATGATACCCTTTAAATATTGTGTTTGATTGAATGTGTCTCTCCTAGCATAATTTTTTTAATAGATTTCACTAATTCCAGGTCAAACCTTTTTATATAAATGCCTGCTTTTACAGAAATTATTTACTACCTGTCTTACAAATTAAGAATTTTAATAGGTTCTTATTGAAAATCAAATTAACATATTGGTTTTGGTGTTTTAAAGTAAAAAATAGGTACCTATTGGTTAAAAATGCAATACATTTATCAGGTCCTACAATTTCCATTTTATATACATAGATAATTAGTTATATTTCAAATCTGTTACTGAAAATAATACCAAAAGCAGCATTTTCCTCAATAACAATTAATGTGCATATTACTTTAAATCTGCAAACCAACCTTTGAGCTACAAATTTTGAAAAGCCAGGTATTAGTGTTTTGTAAAACCCACACTTCTAGCCCCATCAGCCAAGCATATTTCTAAAAGTACAAGAAACATATATGACTGTGCAGTAGGCACTCTGGGTCCTGACACTGATGTTTCTACCTGAGGACAACCGTATCCAAACCGCACCCACTTGACAAACGGGGACCCTCAAAGAGTGCGGACGATGGCAATCCAGTTCAAAGCTTTCAGAAACATGCGCCCTTGTTCCATGCCAGCAAGAAAAAGATTGGTGTCACGGCAGTCCATTGCTGAGCACATTTTAGCAAGGGTGCCTCCTGGGGAGCCCGAAGAACAAAAAAGCAGGAAGACGAGGCTGTCAACAACCTGGCAGTGACGCAGAGTCACATTGCAGGTGTCAAAACCTCAATCCCAGAAAATGAGGCCCAGCGCGCAGACGGCAGGAGAAAATGGATACCAGAAGAATACCAAACAGCTGCTTGGAGCTGAGCTAAGGCAAGGCCGATACCCACGGGGAGGTCAAGCAGAACCCTGGGAGAGCACATTGAAGCCGAGCCTGAAACGATGTTACAAAGCAGCAGACAGCTGGGCAACAACTGCTGGGAAACACAGGCTTGTGGCTACAGAGGCAGGGGGGCAGTTTCACAAACAGCTCCGCCAGCATCCTGGAGGCCGCCCCTGGGAGATGTAGCGGCAGGCACTTCCTGCAGGCCCAACGTGACCGCCAGGGCCGCGTGGCAGGGGCCAAAGGCACAGACACATACAGACTTAACTGTGGCAGGAAACACACTTCTCACCGACCCGCTCAGGATCGAGGGACAAATCGTGTAACGCTCGCAGAGATGTGGGTCCCTGCCCCCTAGTCACTCACTGCTGTCCCAGACTCCCAGGCAGCATTGTGCCGGGTTCCACAAAGAACCACCGAACAGTGCTCACTGCAGTGTCGTCCAAGAGAAAGGGAAGTTGGTAACGTTTTACATCAGTAAGTCTGACCTTGGGCTTTAACTCTAAGTTACGTCTTTGACCTGTGTGTCCCATCTAAACTCAGGAACCCCTGAAAGTGCCCAGATATGCTCTTAGCAATCTCAGCAAGGCTGCTAGAAGAATTCTAAAAGTGTATTTGTCCATTTACATCAGGGGATGGCAAACCTTTACACTTAAGGGCCAGACTGTAAATATTTTAGGCTTTGCAAGCTCCAAAGTGCCTGTTGGAACCCCACAACTCTACTACCGTAGAAAGCAGCCATAGACAATATGTATACAAATGGGTATGGCTGTTTAAAAGCAAGCTACAGGACGGATTTTGCCCAGAGGCCATGGTGCCCACACCCATTCTGGATGATAATCCAAAATACACACACACACACAACCCTATATAAATGGTCTACTTCATGTGGGTGACTGAGTAAGGTCACATGACTTCTAAGATTGCATGTATGATCAAGTTGGCACCAAAGAATAGGACTCAAATTGTCAAGGGTACTAAGACTAGACTGGAAATAGACTCATGGGCTCCACAGGCATCCATGGACTCCCTCTCTTCCCAGAGCACCTGGCTTTTCTAACAGATCCCCTCTTTCCTGTGGTGAATCTATCGCCCCTGATGTGGGACAGGTAAACCTGCCTCTTCTCCACTTAGATGCCAGACCGTAAGTTCAGCCACATGGATGGCCCAGGTCTGGCCAAAGTGCCCCACCATTCCCCTAGCCTGGGACTGTGCTCATCCCGAGCCAGGAATAAAATTGTAACTGAAGTCAGGATAACCAAAGGCCTCCGTGAAGCATGTCTGAGAGAGCTAGGGAAGAAGCCATCATGGCCACAATCACCACGACGGCCAGACGGAGAGAGATAGGAAGTATTCGTGGCCTCCTCATAACGCTTGCGCTCAGAAAAGCAAGAGGGCCCTAACCGGTTTGGCTCAGTGGATAGAGCGACGGCCTGCGGACTGAAGAGTCCCAGGTTTGATTCCGGTCAAGGGCATGTACCTTGGTTGCGGGCACATCCCCAGTAGGAGATGTGCAGGAGGCAGCTGATCAATGTTTCTCTCTCATCGATGTTTCTAACTCTCTATTCCTCTCCCTTCCTCTCTGTAAAATATCAATAAAATATATTTAAAAAAAAAAAAAAAGCAAGAGGGTCTACTTTCCCTGAAGTGGGCATATGCCACTTACAACCAAGAGTCCGTCTTATTAAGATAAATAATATGCTAGCAGAAAGAAAGGGTCAGCGACACGTGTCAGTAACCGTTCAAGGTAGCAATTCAGGCACACCGAACTCCAAAGCCCCACACCAGGACATGCTGTGAGCAGAGAGGTCCTAACATCTCACCCCTCCTCTTACTCGCTGAGGGAGCCAGGCACATCCTTCCAACTCCTTCACCCAAAAGTGATCTACCTGTGAGCTTCCTTTTTTAACCACTTGCCCAAGACAGAAATCTGGGAACCGACTTTAACTCCCCTCTCTCCTCCCACCCTCCAGCATCAGCTACTTACCAAGTAAGATCAACTTTTCCTCCCCTTTCCATCTCTAATACACTCACAGTTCCCTTTTTACTTCTGTCCCTACCTTATTTTAACCCTCATCACTGGTAGGAATACAAATTCTCTAAAATAATCCTATACATCATATATAATCCTATAACAGACACCCTTCTGGTCTCTCTGCTTTGAATTTCACCCTACTTCAAACAATTCTCTAAATTCTATCATGGAACACAAGGCTTCCCGACCTGGCTCCTGTCTACCTTGCCAATTCATCTATCTTCCCTCCCTGCCCCTACCCTCTCCTCTAGCTTTGTGTCCTGGCTCTTTAGACACCAGGCCTTTCTCTTCCTGTACATTCCCCCCCTAATATTCCTCCCACTCTCACATCTTTAATAAATGAATTCTTCCTTGTCCAAGTCAGCCTTCACAAGTGCCTCCTTCACCTCTCCTTCCCCGTCTGTGTCAAGTGCCCCTCTTACCTACTCACTCAGAATCATAAGCATGTCTCTGTTTTAGACAAACTGTCTGTTTACTTGGTGTCCCCACCAGACCCTAAGCTCCTTAATATTGTGGACTACATCTTCTTGGGTGGGTGCCCCCAATATTTAACATGGTTCCTGACACAGCTAAGCATTTACAAATGCTTCTAAAGGAATACAGGAACACCGCCCATGCTATGAGCCAAAAGCGTCCCACACTGATGGTTTCTGGCAAGATAGCACATTTCTAGATAAGAGGGGTTTTCACGCTTTTAAATCAAAGGCCAATGCCTATTTGAGCTAATTTTCTGAATTTAAAATAAGCCACATTCACATCTTTCTCCCAAACTCTGAATAGAATTATCATATTTTTACACTATAATTCGCAGAAATCAGACTACTTAAATGGTAAACATACCCTTGCTTTTCCTTTCTTGCCATCACTTCTAATAACAGCAGTCATTTTGGGGCCTGGAAGATAAGTGCTCAGAATATACAACAAAACAATTTACAACATCATTGCTAAATATTGTTAAAACTTTTGATTGGCATGTGTCTAAGGACAATTATCTACTTAAAATTTTTCCTGCTTTCTTAATTTCCATTCATCTCCTTCCTTTTCTAGTATCAAGATTGATAAAGAATAGAAGTTGGTTTGTGAAGAGTGCCAATGAACTAGCAGCAACTGATGTAATTTTCTGGGGGGAGGGGGGAGGATCCTTAAAATACAAACAATTTTATTTAAATAAATGAAAACCAACAGTATTTTACAAAATTAATTTTCATTTACTCAAGATTTTGAGGGAGAACACCATTCCAGTTTTCAATTATAGCTGCAGTGTTACTTTGGCCTACTTCTACGAATTTCAGCCTATCCTGGTGAAACTCTCTGAACACATAAATGGCTTGCAGGCAGACACAAAGAATTCCTTCAAGTGCAGTAGGTAAGCTGCATGCAAAACATTTACTCTGTTTTTATATAAGATGCTTAAAGAAAAAACAACTGTGCTAATAAGTGTTTGTGTTTAAGTTTTTGTTCAGGTTTAGAGAACAAGCCAAATAATGTTCTTCAAATCCATTGATTTACAGGAAATCTTTGAACTTCATTTTCAATTACTTTTCATAAACAATGATGAGACAAAGAGAAATAAAAATGAAAAATTTAACTTAAGATTATGCTTAGTATTAAAAACAATTTTAACTTTCAAATGACATGCATGGTCTAATCTATAAGGCCTATGGTATATAAATAAACTGTCCAGTTTAACTTTAATTTTGCTAATTCTTTCAGGCTTCAGTTGGAAAAATAAACCCAACCCCCAACCCCAAAAAAATAAATCCTCAGAATTCAAATTCCAAGTACACAACGATGAGCATATGGGTATTTATTATGGTAGTCTTTTTTTTTTAAATACAAGCAAGCTGCTATTTTATAACTCACACACCAAAAATTCAGCATGCAATCAAAATATATTGAAGAGTTTTTTAAAACACTACAGAGCTACCACCACAAACAGAGTGGAATTCAGCAGACTTCCTCCATTCTACCAATGATTCACCTCCAGAAGCTGGCAACCATTTGCTGCTCTGATTTCAATTCACAAAGATATCCAACAAAACGACCCATCTTTCATTGCAGTGCCTGTTTTCCCCCCACAAAAAAAGAAGTTCCTCCAAATCTCTGCATAATCATCCCTCCTCGATACCATAAAAGGAAAGCAGAGTAAGCAAGAAAGGAGCAAAATCTTCAAGTCAACTTTTCTCAATTGCACCACAGTTCATTTGATAGGGATATCATACTTACTCTTCCCATCCAACCCATTGCCCTGGAGAAATCCAACCTTGTCTTTCATTCAGTTCTAAATATCAATCGCTGAGGCGTGTCTAATAAGGTCCTAAATGATTGGTTTCTTGTACTAATTTAAATTAATTCCAGAGAGTTGTGAGCCATCCTGCAAAAGACATTTGTTGTTTTCCTTTGCTAAATTAAAAGGAGTATGATTGATTTTTTTTCAACCCATCAGCAACAGAATCTGGTTTAATAGAATACTGGGTGAATTTTCACCTGAATATTCTCAAAATGTTCCAAGGAACAGATGTGCACTTGAGAAAACTAGGCTGCAGTCCAACAAGAACCGAAAGTGTTCTCCTTTTTTGGAGCTGCCACTTGCTGTTAGAATTTAGTTATCAATAGGAACAGAGTAAACATTCCAACTGAGAATAAGGTAACCCAAGAAACAAAATGATGATTGTGACTGAATTGATATGGTTTGTTGTGTTAATGGACCTCCTTTTCCATTGTATGTGTGGCAATATAGCCAATGTTCTACCTAAAACATTACTAAGTGCCCCCAAATTTCAAATATATATCTTAAGCAAATATACCCAAACCTATTTCCCTAGAATTGTGACTATTTTCAGATGGCAGGGACCCTAGGGAATAACTAGAGCCAAGCCCTGACTTTAAAGAAAAAGCCGTGGCCCTGGCTGGATAGCTCAGTTGGTTAGAGTATCGTCCTGGTACACTAAGGTTGTGGGTTTGATCCCCAGTCAGAGCACATGTAAGAATCAACCAATGAATGCATAAATAAGTGGAACAAAAAAAATTGATTTTTCTATCTCCCTCCCTCTTTCTCTCTAAAAATCATAAAATTAAAACCAAACAAAAAAGAAGAAAGAAAGAAAGAAAGAAAGAAAGAAAGAAAGAAAGAAAGAAAGAAAGAAAGAAAGAAAGAAAGAAAGGAAGGAAGGAAGGAAGAAAGAAAGAAAGAAAGCTGTGTTACCAATATGGTAGGCCTTCAAGATACTTAGCTTACCTGAACTTTGAGTGAGAAAAGTTTTACTTCTTCTAGGGGGATAAAAATGGAAAAAAGAAGTGCTCGAGTTAGAAGGTTGTTTTCTTTGTATAGAAAATAACTAGAAAAATGTTAACATGTGAAAGATCTGTTTTAATTAGGAGATCAATATTCTTAAATGCAGAACTACCTGTAAATAAATTAATGCAAGCCCTAGCTAGTTTGACTCAGTGGATAGAGCGTCGGCCTGCAGACTGAAGGGTCCCAGGTTTGATTCCGGTCAAGGGCACATTCCTGGGTTACGGGCTCTATCCCCAATAGGGGACGTGAAGGAGGCAGCCAATCAATAATTCTCTCTTATCATTGATGTTTCTATCTCTCTCTCTCTCTCTCTCCCTCTCCCTTCCTCTCTGAAATCAACAAAAATAAAAAATAAAAAAAATATTTTTAAAAATACTCATTTATTTAAAAACATAAATTAATAAATAAAAATAAATTAATGCAAGTTGTAGGTCTTGGTAAGCGTGCAAGTTAATGAGAGAAAATAACAAACTTCCCAGAAAAGATTTCAAAAAGCAAACAGAGCTTTTTGTATCAGTTTTGCTCACTGTCAAACAGAGGTACATAAAACTATTCCTGGGATTTTTAGGGGGGTTTTTTTGTTTGTTTGTTTGTTTGTTTAACACTCACATGAGGATATTTTCCCATTGATTTTTAAAGAGAGGCAGGGGGAGAGACAGAGAGAAAGAAACATCCTTGTGAGGGAGACACATCCATTGATTGGTTGCCTCCCACACAAGCCCAGGGATCAAGCCCGCAACTGACGTATGTGTCCTTGGCCAGAATCGAACCCAGGACCCCTCAGTCCTCAGGCTGATGCTCTATCCACTGAGCCAAACCAGCTAGGGCTCTTTTTTTTTATCTTAATTGTTGAAAATAATACAGATGTCCTCTTCTTTCCCCATCTCCCTCTAACCCACATCTTCTCCTCCTCAGGTCTTCAACACACTATTGTCTGTCCATGGTTATGCATATAAGTTCTTTGGTTACTCTCTTCCAGTCTCCTCTCCCTTCCCTCTGAAATTTGTCAGTTTGTTGCATGCTTCCATGTCTCTGGATCTATTTTGTTCATCAGTTTATTTTATTCATTGGATTCCACATATAAGTGATTTCATGTGATACTTGTCTTTGACTGACTTATTTCACTTAGCATAATGGTCTCCAGGTCCCTCCATGCTGTCTGAAAGGGTAAGAGATCCTTCTTTTTTACAGCTGCATAGTATTCCATGTTAACATACCACATGTTTTTTTATCCACTCATCTACTGATGGGCACTTGTGCTGTTTCCAGATCTTAGCTATTGTAAGCAGCACTGCTATGAACATAGGTGTGCATATTCTTTCCGATTGGTGTTTCAGGATTCTTAGGATATATTCCTAGAAGTGGTGGATCACTGGGTTTGGCTAATTCTTAATTCAATATAACCTTTTACAGTATAACTGAAAATGTGGTTGGCAGTTAGACAGACATAAGCAGAGCAAGGACACTGGGCCAGGTACAGTAGGTCATCAAAGCAGAAAGCCCTAGGTGCCTAGCAACCAGGAAAACTTGGAAAATAAGGACCTCACCCCCAGGATAACCTTTCTTTCCCTTGCATACAGCTGGTCAAGGGATTTAGACCCCCTGACCTTTCATATCGCTGATCATGCAGGTGAGACCCTCTCCTGACCTTTCTTCCCCTCATATGTGACTAGTTATGTGGCAGATCCCCTTAGAGGAGGAACCAGGGGCCAAAGAGTAGCCCAAGTAACTCCCATGTGGGCCTTTGCCTGACCACTCCCTTAAGCATCAAGCCCTAGGGATAACAATGAGGCCTCAGCTGTGTTTCAGCTCCCTGCCTGGAAAAGCAGCAAAACCAGACATCCGATCTTTTGGCTGGTATCAGAACTGCACTGACCAATGACCTCCTGGCACCCACCAATCAGTGTAAACAATGACTGAATATTCTGTTGAGATCCTCCCCTTGGACATCCCCTGAAATCACACCCTTAAAAACCCTTAGGATGGAGGACCAGGGTGCTCTAGCTCTCTCTCCTCCCTCTCTCTCCCCCCTCCCCCCTTGGCACATCACATTTACCTTCCTCTCTCCTAAGCCCCAAGGGCCCTTCTTCTGCCCCTGTAATTTGTTTCCTGAGCCCATTTCTCCTGCAGCTCACTTCTTGTACCCTGTGATTGTCTAAATAAACTTCCTCTTATAGTTTGAGTCTTGGCTCTGAATTCTTTCCTAGCCAGAACTCAAGTACGGAGGTTGCTGAATCCAGATCCGATCTTGTCCCACTGGTCTAACACCTGGTGCTGTTCTCACCGCCAATAAAAACAACTCTAGTTTTTCATTGTTTAAGCTTTTTCATTTACTAGATACACTTCATAGAGTAAAACAATTCTTACAAGATGCTAAGAAATCATAATTTTGCATATGCTACTATGTAGTATAATCTAACTCAAAGAAGAAAGTCAATTATGGTGAAGAACATAGAAGACATCCTAGTTCTGTGTTTCATATGTACTTTGAATTGAGTATATACTGCAAACATTTTATTGGCAAAATTTGCATGTGTGTGGGTCCGTGCATGCATGTATGCATGTGTGTATAATGCTCAAGTTTCAACATTTCTCCAAACTTATAACTCAAGATAAAAATTAAATTCAAAAATTAGTAGTTATTTAATAGAGTTCACTGACCCCTTTCAGCTACCCTAAACATATCTGAATTGCTAACTTAAATATTACTAGAAATAAGTTTAAGTTCTGAACATTGGCTTTTAAGAAAAATCCCTAAATGCTTTATAATACTTTCAGATGTTACTATACAGTGATTTTAAGCTATCAGCAATAGAGTTAATGAGAAATTTCTTAAGAGAAATATTTAATAATTATCCTGGACACCAGACACTGGACCAGGCACTTTATATAATTTATCTCGGTCTATTCTCCCAACAACTGTATTAAGTAGGTATTACTACCCCCGTTCTATACAACAAGGAACAGAGGCTAAAAGAATCTTAGTAGCGCAATCAAAATTACCTAATAAGCAAGTAATAGTTCTGGGATTAGATCTCTAGATTATCTGATTCCATAAATCTGTGGTCTTTTTACTTTTTGCCACTCTGTTGATTGAAAAGGACTAAAATTAAGAAATATTTTCTAATTACTTACAAAAATGTATCACCAGAGTTAGGTACTAGATGTTACCATTTTGTGAGTTTACTTGAGCCAAACTGTTGAAAAATGACGTGTGACCACCTAGTACATGTGCTAAGCATACTTACTCCCAATTCTCAATACAGGACTGATTAACATGAACACTTCAATGGAGGAAAAAACAGCTTATCTGACATATTGCTTTTCTAATCACCGGCTGCCAGAACTGCTCTGAATCTGAACATATTCGTAAAAGAAAAAGAGTTGCCACTGAAGAGGGAGACCATGAGTACACCCTGCCAAGCAGAACCGAAGTACCAAACATTATTTACACCCGGTGCACTGTAATTGGTGCTTTTACCCTGCAAAAGAAGACTCAGATTGACCAGAAGGTCTATTCAAAGTAAGCCTTCACGCAGAGACAAGACACACAGGGAAAGCACAGAAAAGAATTAGAGGAGAGGAAGAACTGCTTATGCAGTGAGGCTTCGAACATTAGAAGCAGAGATGGGTTGTGGGGGAGGCAATAGCAGCTGGGACCGCAGGAGTTCCGCTGACTCTGAGAGAAAAAGGTAGCACTAACATGGAGTAGAACACAGCTCTGTTCTCAGGGGAGAAGAGAGTCAGATACAAATGTACTGAGCCATGGAGCCTCTGGTCCAACACTCTCGTTAATGTAAGAAACATTCAAACCTGTGAAGAATTTCTGTGAGCTTATTTGAGCCAGATTGTTGACAAATGCTGGGAAGCAGAACCTCAATGGATTGAGATAATGCTCCGGAGAACGGCAGTTTTGCATCTTGTTTTATACATTACAATCAAAAGAGGAGGCATAAGTGGGTTATATGAAATCCACTGGTGATAGATTAGGGAGACAGGAGAAAGCAAAGTGGGGAAACATCTGGGGTTGGATAAAATGAAAATAATTGACACATACTTCTTTTAGTTAGGTCAGTGGTCGACAAACTCATTAATCAACAGAGCCAAATATCAACAGTACAACGATTGAAATTTCTTTTGAGAGCCAAATTTTCTAAACTTAAACTTTATAGGTAGTTACATTGTTATTAACTTAATTAGGGTACTCCTAAGGCTTAGGAAGAGCCACACTCAAGGGGCCAAAGAGCCGCATGTGGCTCAGGAGCCTCATTTTGCAGACCACTGAGTTAGGTGATGAGAGATAGTTAACAGTCAACAATTAGCTCGATAACAATGAGTTTATTTGTGATCCCCCTAGCAGTGCCTGTGCTTTGAGGGGTCTGGAAAAAGGAAAATTACTCTGACATTCCAAAGATATGTTATCTAGATGCAAAAAGACAATAGGCTCAGTGAAGGTAAAGACTGACCTTTGTCAGGGAAGAGGCTAGTCTAGGACATGACTACCCACCATAAACTGCTTTTCAGTTAAAAATGTCTTCATTTCAGACCATCCTGTGTGGTTACTTGTAGGTCTCTGAGTTTTTAGGGCCACCATACGGGCCTTCCCTGAGCTTGTCAGGGGAGCAGGTGGCCCCTTTTCGTCCACTCTCTACACCTAAATCTGGAGCCATGAAGCTTTTAAAACACACAGAGAACATTTCATTTGATCCCCACTCTGTGGTAGGCAGTTATTATCGTTACTTTCACTCCCTAAACAATTATAACACCAAGTCTTAGAGAGATGAGTGGCTGGAGTACCTCGCTAGTAAAGTGATACGCAACTCCAAGACCATAACTCTAGTCTCCTATCGTGGCCTAATGTTTGTTTACGAAACTGCCTCTAGGTCCCAGTATTTTAAAAAAGAAAAGGAATAATTTTAACTCATTTTAGAATGAGCTCTTTAAAAATATTCCTATTAAGTAGGGATGTAAATTTTCAGAATCATAGGGCATTCACTCAATCAGAAACACTCCAAAGTGCCCAAAGGCTAAGGTTCCGTATAACAGGCTTAAAAAAGTCATAGGGGCCCAAGCATTTCTACTTCTATGTAGATACCTCTACCTGATAGCATCACCCAGTGCCTGATTATCATCAATAAATCTTCAGCTTTCCCACTCCCAGCTTCCTAAATACTTATATTTTTGCTGCCACCCTATAATTTTTAAAGCCTTCATGCAATGTAAGCCAAATTCCCTTACAAGGGGTTGCTTAACGAAAGCACAAACTAATGAAGGCCCTGACGATGGAGACTCAGTTAAGGCATCTATTCAAGTCATAAGCCTAAGGTGACCGACAGCCTATCAGTTTATTTGTCAAAATCAGCATCCAATACCTGTCTCCACAGCAGTGCTACAAAGAAGATAACATTGTAATACAAGATGGTGACAGATATTTCCATAGAGATCACCTCCTAGGGTTTCAGCAGGCTCTCTACCTTTTCAAAATCCACACAATACCTCAAATCCACATGACCAATTTAAAGATGTGATTGAACAAAGCAGAGAGAGATGAAATAAAATGGCTAGACTCATACAAAGAAGAGAGGTGCCTTATCCTTGATCATTTTTAATCCAGGAGTTTAGGTAGCCTTTCCAAGTATCTAAGTATCTGTACAACACACTGAGCCGATGTGTAATACATTTAAATGAAATAGAGCCTTACTACTCTTATTACCGTGTGGTCTGTGAACCAACAGCCCTCTGTTATACCTGTGAATGACAGAGATGCAGGCTCGTGGGCCCACTCCAGGCAGAATCTGCATTTTCACAACCCCAGGTGATTTGCAAGTAGACTGATTTAGAAATATATACACATACCAGATGGAAAGAGGCCCAGCTCACCAATGGCCCTTTAAGCAAGGCATAGGGAGATCTATTGCATTCAAAGAAACTAGGGATTTAAACTGCATTTTGAAAGATTTTTTTTAAAAAGGCAACTGTCCATATCAAAGGATGAAGGCAGGGGGGCAAGTCCTGAGAAAGGACACAGCCTGCCACGGGCATCCTCAATATCATTTCTGAATTTGAAAGTAACTACTAAATACCTTCTCATAGAAATGGCTTACATTATTTAGGTTGACGACATACGAGAGGTTTTAAAACAGTGAAATTTCACTTTCTGTTCAACATGTAACAAAAGCAAAACACACCACTGTTGTCAAAGGAAAAAATACAAAGATTCTTACATAGACAGATGGAGGAACCAAAACTAAAGAATATTTTTTAAATAGAAGACTCCATGTGGCAAACTACAGTCAGTGCTTGCAGGCTGCGCACTGGTGTCTTTAAAAGGTTTTAATTCAAATCCTAAATTCATTTTTCTTTGGTTAAACCAATCCATATCCCTAGAGAGTGGGTTAACGTGTAAAAGCTTATTTCTTTAACATAAGTTCAGTGACTATTCAGCACCATTTTTTTTTCTTTCAACAGCATAACAAGAATAGCCTTCCTATTTTAAATGAGGTTTATCAAATGAATTCAGGTATACCACTTCTTCACATCAGCTATAAATAATTGCTTCCCTCTAAAGGGCCCATTTCTGCAAATAAAAATGTCTTTTTGCCTGATTAAACTTCTTCATCATCTGAGAACTTTTCTTCTGCAAAGTTATAGTTGGGAAATTTGTCACAGGAAGCTTTCTTTGTCAAAATGAGCTTTTTCAATTGCTTTGGGAGAGCGGTCCTGTAGTTAATTATTGGAGGAGGAGGGGAACATCCTGTTCTAAAAGAAGTACACTCGACAGAGAATTTGGATCCACATGCTCTACCTGAAGACATCTCTGACAATCCAGGGCGGCAGGCTCAGTATTTATTATAGCTTTAGAAACCGGAAGACAGAAAGGCAGACGTAGCCAAAAGGCAGTTTATAACACAATGAGCAAGGTCCCTAGAGGAACAGGGCAGGTGCTAGCCCTGCCTCAAGAACCCCTCCTCCCAAATGGCTCTGTAATGGCAAATGTCCCTCCAGACTGAGAAAAGCGGTCAAACCTGTGAACGTATCTCTAGAGCCACCACCTAAGGCCTTGGTCGGCAAACTGCGGCTCTCGAGCCACATGCGGCTCTTTGGCCCCTTGAGTGTGGCTCTTCCTAAGCCTTAGGAGTACCCTAATTAAGTTAATAACAATGTACCTACCTATATAGTTTAAGTTTAAAAAATTTGGCTCTCAAAAGAAATTTCAATCGTTGTACTGTTGATATTTGGCTCTGTTGACTAATGAGTTTGCCCACCACTGACCTAAAGCAATCCCTGTGGAGAACACAATTTGCAGGGATGTCACTTTCACATGCACTGACCTTGTAAAGAGTAAAACTACGGACTCTCATTTTTAACCCGAGAGATACCAGTAACAGAAAAGAAAGCAGGGTGCACGTGCCTTCACTTAAATTGGAAATTAACAAACACAAGAGTTTACTTTTCCCAAAGTGTTTTCCCCTTGTCTGCCTCTCAAAGACTAGCTTTATAGTCTTGAGTTTATAACAGAATCAACAACATGCTTTATGACAGTGTTCTAAATAACAGACATATAACCCAATTGAGAGATTAAAACAAAAAACAAGGCTGTGGTCTGCATCTTTTCAGTCTCTTTATAGAACGCGTATAAGCAATTGAAAAAAGAAAACAACATTTCATAACACACAGCCGTAAAACTTTTACTAGCCTTATTCGTCCTTTTTTTTTTAACTTATTTTTAAGAGGCAAACTTGTGAACTGCATTTAAAATTAATACCCAAAGAATTCCAAGTATGCAGGGATACGGATTGTCATTCTCCCCACTGGATTTTTAAACAATGTTGAAGCATGGCTGTTTGAAATACTTCAATGTCATCATTTAACACTGCTCAAAATGTCAAGAGCCATATTGCGCCCCAGTGGCCACTCTTCAGCAAACAACACATCCTTTGAAGTTAAAATACTCCTAAAGGATGTCAAGGGAGAATTTCTAGGCTAGGACAATCAAAATGTTCTACTTCTAAAGAAATCAATGGTCTCTGGAACCACAATTAGGGAAACAAGCACTTTCGCTAACTACCAAAACTTGTGACTTTTGCAGTTTCAAATGCCAATAAATTCCTTTACCCCATGGTAATATTTTCATACATTGTTCCTTAATTAAGCCATTGGCCACAGCACCTAGCTCACAGCTGCTATTCCGAGGGCACTGATGTGTTTCATTTGATAAATCATGTAATTTAGTCAGTCTCTTTGATGATAACTGCATGCTGCGCCACCCTGCATACCCTGCCTCACTCTGATATCACCAATGCCCTGCAAAGAAATCAAGAAACAAAAGCTTACATGAAATTACCATAAGCAAATAGCATCTCCTCTGCCAAAAACTACAGCACTTTTAAAGCAGACACAGTAGCACTGCCCTCGGCAACAAAGCAGGCACACAGCCTTGGAATAAATAAATGTTCATATAATTTAATTCCGCAATAAGATGGAATCTAGAGGTGGAGTTAGAATTTTCCATATTATTATTTTTTAGTCATGAGCAAATCAAAATCTCTCTCCCTCTCATCCATAAAGTCACTTTTAGTTGTCCAAATTAACTGCATTTTATGAAATGATTGTAAACAAAAATATACTACTCTAAAAACATAACAGCAACTCTCAATACGGACTTAAAAACAAATCATTTGTGTTCCTGACTTCTTCAAAATTCTCCTGAGTCGATAGGTTTATTCAATGATTTCCCATTTACCTGGAAAAACAAAAGGTCATAGCTGAACCCAAATTTGGAATCCCAAAAAGTTCTTAAAATATTAAAATGAACATGTATACCTTTATTCTAAGAAACCTTGAATACCAGAGAAGCGGTCAAATGTGATTGAAAAGGTAAACTGTCAGAGAGGAGGAAAGGAGATCAATAGAAATTTAATAGTGCTGCATCTTGTTAGAATTAACTGTCTAGAAAATACAGCCCAAAAAAATCTCTCTCAGGCAAAAGTCTTCAATCCCTATGACCAGTAGAGGCAAATCTCGTTAACTCCAAGAGTTCGGCCCCTACAAGCCTCCAAGGAAAACAACTGACTGGACAATTAGGAAGAAGACATTTGGGAGAAGTAGTTTAAAGCTTCCCCACGTAGGAATCAAGTACCCATGAGCACCAGACCCAGAATAACGCCAGTTCAAACCATCTACCATGGATCCTGGGCACCAATGTCCTGGGAGAGAAGCTGACAGAGTCCCAGTAAAAGTTTTAAAATATGAGTATTAGTCAAAATAAACACGAGTAAATGCAAGTGAAATTCTGCTAAAGGACAAGCTATTGGCATTTTTATAAGTCTACCATCAGACTCTCAAGCACTTTATAGTACCTGCTACAGTACAGGTAAGAAAGGACAGACAGGTATGGATGCTGCTGACAAGAGTGAACAGCTGCTGCTTGTATTAGGCACCATATGTATGAGAAGCCCATGTCTAGTAATATTCTTAACTAGTGAATTATTGAATGTAGTCATTATTCCTCAAAAGCACACACAAATCAAATCTTCAAAGAAACCTCTGCGTATCATTACATTTGTAATTACTCCTTTTTCATCCTACGAAAAACAGAAGGTAGTGCAGTTCCTGGTGCTATGCCTCTACACTTTTTTCCCCCCCTACTAGGCTCTAAGTGAGGACAGCTGTTCATAGAGGCGGGGTCTTCACATTCAACAACCCACTTTTCCTTCCCATCACTTGCCACTTTTGTGAAGCTATTAAATAAGTACCCAAAGCTGATCATATAATTAGCTTCCAAGAGACAAACAATCTAAAAAGTGAATGTTACAGGTAGAAGCCATGCTGGGTGAGAAAAGTAAAGTTATAAGAAACTAGGTTTGTCAGCTCTGATTTTTCAGAGTGCCTTAAGGGTGAACTTGGCCCCTTCCTCTTAGGAAGGTGCCTGTTTCAGAGAAAATGTACCCTTCGCCTGTGACAAACAGCTGCACCATCACGGGCGTTTTAAACAAGTGCCTTAGTGTGCGAAACAGCAACAAGGAGATGAGAGAGACAAACCGGGCTCCTATCTCATACTGGAATCCAAAAGGTTGTAGCTATTTCAGAATTACAGCAGCAAGGAATTCAGTGTTACAACAGGGGCACAATAACACTGAGAAACTCAGTGCAGATGACAAGACAATATAAATTGAATATCTAATAATAGAGCCAAAAAATACACATTTACATGGAAACCATTAAAAGACAGATGGCTGGCAAGCAATTTTCCCTATGGCCTTCGTTACATGTCCATCCGGTGCTTGTATTTGGGTCATTTGCTAGCTAATCCCCATGTGGCAGTCTCAATGGAGGTGAGGCAAAGTGGTCCCTACTGGCTTCACCTGATTTTAACTTACTGTTGAGATGTACTTGTTCAGCAAAATGAACCAATTCTACATAGAGTTGATTAAACAATCAAAACAGCTAAAAAATAAAATGTCACATAAAATATTTCATCAACTATAAATTGGGTCCACTTGCATTTTTTTCGGTGTCTTATAAACTGGAAAGGAAATTAGAGTCAAAAAAACAAAACACTCTTGTACATATTGACTTCTCTCAGTATAGTCTTGATGATATATCCTTTGATTCAAAGCAAACTTCTCCCTTCTTTACTTTGATTTTATAAGTAATTCTTTGTAAACATACTTTAAATACCAGGAATCCCTTCAATGGTTGCACACACTAGAATTTTAAGGTAACAATACATATTTATTCAGGGAAATTTCTAGAGGCAAGTTAACAGAGTGATTGATCATTTCACAAAGGATCATACCAGGTCAAAAACCCAAACTGACAGTAACATTAAAAGACCAAGGAGAAGGCACAGTTGAATAGCTTTAGAAAATAAAGTTTTTAAAAAACTTGCTAACATGCCTTAAATCTTCCATTCCTTCTTTTAAAATACTGTTAATCAATGACTTTAAGGAAGAAAGGTCTTAACTAGTGTTTCCATAAAAATAAAGATTTACATTTATACCCAAATGAAAAACTAAATTAGGAATGTGCTATGAAGAGCTTGGAGTAGTTTTAATTCAAGAGCAGAAATTTCTGCCATGGAGTTGTTTCTCCAAGTTTCACACAATTATTGCAAAATGGAACAGCTAAGAAACATAAAGGTAATGTTAATGATCATGGTTGGGTTTAACAAATGCAAAATCAGCAATAAGAAAAAAAATGTTCAAAGCGGCCACAAATCCATTTCCCACTTTCAAAACCTCCAATTGACTTTTTTTTTTAACGAGTGTATTATTTTACTCATGTAAGAATAAAAACATGTACTAGTAGCATTATCTTATTTACTAGTTATATGACTTAAAGGAAATGCCTTCAATTAGATGGTAAGTCAAAATGAAGTCGGACTACAAAACAATAGTTAGGGTTTACTTCTATTGCTTTGAAGTAAACTGACTCTTTTAGTGTTATCTCTATGCAAAGCATATTAACAGTACTATTTTTAAAGAGGATGAAGGGAAATGATGTAATATTATCCTTACCATAAGAGAGCAGAGAATTTGGGGTCAGCCAGTTTTTCCACTGACCTAAACACCAAATTTCTCCAGAAAATGAGAGGGTCCTTCGAGCAGTCATATGTAACATGAAAGTCTGGCAAAAACTGCACATTTATAATTCCAATTTTACTCTAACCACAACTTAAGATTCAATATAGTCATTACTAGATTGGAGGCAAGGGAAAGAGGGATGAAGTTGAAACCATGTATGCTTTTTTCATCAGATAGGATGAATTCTACTCTTTTACTGTTTGTTTCATCACATCCTAGCCATATTCTTGAGTTTAGCACAGAAAAACTTGTAAAATATTAAACTTTACCATAGGGAAATTGATTTTGCTATAAAAACGTTTCAGATTACCACTTAATCTCAACCAAACTACATCAAACACTGAAAGTAATTATACATAGAGTTTATAAAGTAAACTTGATCACTATACTTAAAAGAAATGATAACTTTGAGAAGTACCACAGCAATAATCTTTAAGCTGAAGCAATATAAAGCCCTCCTACAGTAAATGCCAGATTCTTCAGCTAAAATGCACAGTCTTGATTTAGTTAAGCAAGTCAAGCGTAAGAGCCACCTCCCTCCCTGAGTGCAGCTCTTTTGCTTCCAGCCCTGCCCTCCTCACAGAGCTGTATTTCACAGAAGTTCCTGGGGGGGCAGCGGAATCCACAGATGTAGTTTAAACAAAGTTTTGAACTTGAGCCTTTGTAGTCTGAAATGGAGTGATGGAAATAAACACATTCTCATCATCCTACAGTTTCCACTGCCTCCCCAGCCCTCTTCCCCCTTCACACCCTAGTGAGTTTCAGTAGTTAGAAAGTACTGTATCTGAAAGCCACAACTTGCAGTGCACCTTGGCACCGAATCACCTGAACATGCTGTGCAGACATCAAGTTCCAGGATCCTATTAATATGTATTTCACGACTTCATAAAAACCAAGACACATAAAAACCAAGTTTAGCCCTAACCGGTTTGGCTCAGTGGATAGAGTGTCAGCCTGTGGACTGACGGGTCCGGGTTCCGTTCAAGGGCACATGCCTGAGGTGTGGGCTCCATCCCCAGTAGGGGGCATGCAGGAGGCAGCTGATCAATGATTCTCTCTCATCACTGATGTTTCTATATCTCCCTCTCTCTTCCTCTGAAATCAATAAAAATATATTGAAAAAACAAACACACAAGTTTGATACTTTTAAGACTTCATACTCTCAGAAGTAAGGGATTGCATATGCAGGTCTGCCACTTAAAAAATTAGAGTCAAGTACACTTCAAATTGTAGCAAAAGTATAATTTGTATTTACAGACTCTCAATATCATCTGTCATATATAATATCTAGATATCATATACTGAGCATGCTATCAACTAGATGATATGAGCAAATCATCACACTAAATTCATCTAAGTAGCGAGGTAGGGGTCAGCAAATCTGACACCCCCTTCAACCTATGGCATGTAGAGAATTTATAGGAATTGTCCACCATCAAAGCACAACTAATTCATCATCACACTTGCACCATTCTTCCTTAAAGTTACAAAGGCCTAACAAATTCTGATTGATGATCAAAAAACACAAAATAAGCACTAAGTCTATAGAAAAAAATATACCTGAAAATTTAGTCTAGTTTCAGCCTTAACCATTACAGGCTAGTTTCTTCTGACAAGTACTTTTCAAAGAACTAGATAGCAAAAAACAGTAGCATACAAGAGGCATGCCAGATTTACCACAGTGTTCTATAAAAGTTACAATAGTACAGCAAGTTACTTTTTCATAAGCTGTATATTCTTGGCATAAATGCTCACTATTGGAACTGTCCCCAACAGAGCCAGTCACTGCCCAAGATTTGTCCCCGAACTTATTTTGTGAAAAGTCACCCGTCTTTGGAAGCAAGAGATTTTTCTTCCATTTACCCTAGAAATAGCAGGTGCGCTGTAACCCAAAATTGGAGGGAACAGAAGCAGCCCCTCTCACAGACCACTTACTTCTCAGAGCATGTAGCATAATTGCTAAGATCTGCACATTGCTTAAAAATTGAGGGAAAGTTTATGTCTAACAGGGGCTTCCTAGCAACTAGCCTCTGATAGACACTCTATGAAATGCATTAAGAAGGGTTTGCTGGATGTCTTTGCAGGGACTATCAGGGGATTTCATAATAGACATGTGGATGTGAACCAAAATTCGCTGACTGAAGGTATACATCCATGAACATGCTTTTAGTCAGAGAGCGGGCACACCAGAGAATATAGAACATGGCTAATTACTACCAGGAGAAGATTTTGCCTTCACCTCCCCTCACTATCAACCTCTTTTCCTAAGTTCACTCACTGCCTCGCCCTGACCCTAGGGAACCATTCACTTTCCATAGCCCAGAGAGGCTGCTGAAAAGCTGTCAAAGTAAATCTGTGCTCACTTTTTGGATAGTTTAATTTCAATGGAGCATGAAACACCCCAGGACGGTTAATAAGTTTAGCCAGGCGTGCTGTTCTCCCTAATATATTTTAATTATGCATCTGTTTTAATTGTAATCAGATTAAATCACTGGAAAGACACAAATTGGAATTTTCCCTAATGGCTATTGGAGCTTTTCATCAGTTTCTAAACACTAACAACGTTTAAAAAATAGGTAGAGCCACGAGCACAACTATGACATTTTCCAGAAATCGATGCAGTTTCTTTGACAACACAGTTCAGGTCTCATTAGCCACCCAAACTAACCCAAATGCAGAAGACAACTTCAGTCTCTAGGGGCGTCTTCTTCCCCAATTAGCACAAAAGAATCACTAATGTCTAATGTGAAACTCACAAACAGAAATGAAAGCCAAGCTTTTATAAAGTGCTACTCCATCGATTAGTGAAAGAGGCAAGGGGAGGGGGGAGGCGGGGGGCGGGGCGGGGGAAGAGCAGGAGAGACCATCAGCAGCGTTATCTTGGCTCCAAGTCAAGTACACTACACGTCAAAAGGGAAAGTTGAAGCAGAGTACGATCCTCTTTCCATTATTTTGGCAACTGTCAAAGGTGTGTGTTACCCTCGGGAAATAAAATTGTCCGTCCCATCAATAAACGGAAACGTTACAGGGAAGATCTATTAGGGGGCGGGGAACGGCTTCCCAACCCAGACGTAAAATCACTCAATGTGCTTTTGTTGCACCAAGGAATACCTAAGACTTTTTCTTTAATACGTTCATTAAACAGTTTCCCAAATTGCTGCGATTTCCGCTAAGAAATTTAAAACGTCTGCCAACAGCCGAGAGTCAAGGGAGAGAACCTGCTGCAAACTAGGAACCCAAACTCCTTCAGCCCGCCCAGCGCGCTCGCGTCCCGGCGGTTCCTGCTTTAAAGGTGTTAATGTTGACGCGCCTCCTAATTCAGGTGCCGGATTAGTTCCTCCAGGAGGCACTTCCAGCCTTAAAGCGGGAAGCTTCGGGGTCACCCCTCCCTCTCACCCCCTTACCTGTCATCATAGCAGAAATCCGCGCTTAGGGTGTTGAGATACAAGGCGAGCCCCAGAGCGCTGCTCACCAACTCTGCAATCATCTCTCCACCGCCTTCCCTCCGGCTCGGCTCCCAGCGCGAGGGCAGCAGCGGCAACAAAAAACAGAAGCATCAATCCCCACCTTCCTCCGCCTTCTCCTCCCAGCTTCACTTTTCCCTCCCTTCCTCCCTTGGGTCCTCCCAATCCACGCGCTCTTCCTCCACCTCGGCCCGTCGTCCTCCCGGGTGCGGGCTCACACCGCGCTCCCCATGCCCGGCGCCCGCGAGCGCGTTCGGGCTACGCGCCCTCCGCGGAGCAACGGGCTGGTCTCCCCGCGCTCGAGGCCCCCACCCTAACCCATGGCCATTCGGGGCACCCTAGGTGAGAGTCGGACCGCGAGGACGTGCAAGATTCCGGGATGGGGCCGACGGACCGGACCGAGCCGGGCTCTGGGACCACCAGCTGGAGGAAGAGAGAGAAAGAGGGGCGGGCGGGAGGGACGAGACGACCCGCCTCCCCTCGCCGCCTCCCGAGCGCAAGGATCGGGTGCCGCTCGGGCTGACTCCCGCCCGCCACAGCGGCTGCAGCTCATTCACTCTTTATTAGCTCTCGGCCAGTCCCAGCCCCTTCTCCCGTGAAGTGAGGAGCGGTGGTTGGAGACTAGAAGCTCCCGCGTGGGGTTCTCGGCGCTGCCCCCGCGCCTGCGTGGCCAACCCTCCTTCCCCAGTTTGCTCAGCCCCTTTCTCCGCCCCGACGCCCTCAGGCCCCGCCCACACTACCCCCACCGCCGGCTGCAGGCTCCTCCCACCCGCCCCCCGCCTCCCTCCGGTTTCTTTCACCTTCGATTTCCCGGTGGAGAGCCCGGGAGACCCCAGGGCGACAGCTGGAGCCCAGCCTGCGGGGGGAGCTGGAGGAGAAACCGGACCCAGGGAGGATGCGCGCGCTCGCCCCGCCGCTGCCGGCGGCGCCTGCCACAGGCTGGTGCCCAGCCCAGCCCAGCCCGAGCGCGGCCAGGCACGAGTCGGGTCCGCTGGAGACTTCTGGGGACCGGGAGAGGAGGAACAGGTTTGGCGAGTTCTGCAGCCTCGGTTGCCACCAACACACACGCGACCTCTCTGCTGGGTTGGCGGGGAGGATTTAGGAGGGAGAGATTGCAGTTCCGAGCGTACCGTTGTCTCGGGTGTCAGTGGAAAGACGTGTAGGGAGGAGAATGTTCCCGCAGTAGGTTAAACAGAAAAGACCCCCCAAAGAGGAAAGAAAGACACGACATGCTTCAGGGGAACTGTCAAGCTGACCCTGAGGACACAGAGAGGAGCCGCCTCTACCGCACTATAACCTAGGAAGGCGGGAAGCTAATGCTTTCCTTCCCGCCCGGATCCGGGACTGGATGGAAGGCGTCCAACGTGATGAAATGTGGTAGAAGAATGGCCGTGTAGAACGAGCTCTGGATACTAAAGTTGCGAGACCAAAAAGGACCACGGCTGCTCGCCACGCCTCCTGGCTTGGCCCTTTCCGCAGTCGAGTGGCTCCCGTGGACTACGATGAACACTACTACGGCGGCGCCCCCTGCCGCATGGCAGCCACCCTGCATGGAAAACAGACCTGTAGTGTGGGCTGACTTCCCCCCTCGGACCCCCTCCCTCCAAGGGCAGCACCTAACCAGCCAGCTCTCCAAAACTGCGGCAAGAAATTGAGCCCCCTGGATGTCTGGCAGTGGCCTGGAAAGCAAATACTGTGGTTTGGGCGTCTGTAAAACAAATCTCCATCTTTTCCTAATTTCACACAGATGAAATGATGAATATTCATCGCACCTATTATGCCATGCAGGATGGACCCATTTTTGTGCCTTGGGAAAAACAGGAAATAAACATACATAAAAGGAAATTGTATATTTTAAGGCTGGGAGTGGTCGACTTTCTTTTTTGTTTGTTTGTTTTAATTGATTTCAGAGAGCTGAAGGGAGAGGGAGAGATAAAAACATCAATAATGAGAGAGAATCTTCCATGGGCTGCCTCCTGCACTCCCCCTACTGGGGATCAAGCCTGCAACCTGGGGATGTGCCCTGACCAGGAATGGAACTGTGACCTCCTGATTCCAGTGCTCAACCGCTGAGCCACACTGGGCAGGCTTACTCTTTTTTTTTCTCCATAGCCTCTGCTCATTGTTGAAAAGTTTTTTTAAAAATCCTACCAATTGACTCATCAAAGTCCTCTTCACAACACTTACATGATCCTAGTACACTAGAGGAAGAGCACCCTACATCTTGAATCCCCACTCTGCTGTTACTATCTAGGCCACTTTAGCCAGTCACAACCTCTCTGAGCTTCAGTTTTTCACCCATAAAACAGCAATGATAATAATACCTAACTGTGGGTAGTATTATTATGAAGATTAAAGTAGTTAGAAGAGTTCTGAATGCAAGAGAAGTGTTCTTTATTATTATTACTATTACTAGAAGCCCCATGCATGGATTTGTGCACTGGTGGAGTCCCTCAGCCTGGCCTGCGCCCTCTCACAATCTGGGACCCGTTGGGGGATGTTGGATATCCAGTTTTGGCCCGATCCCCACAGGCCCGATCCAGACAGGAGGGAGCCCAATCCTGTGCGTTGAGTATCTGTCCCCTGGTGGTCAGTGCGCGTCATAGTGACTGGTTGTTCGGTCGTTCGGTTGCTTAGGCTTTTATATATATAGATGATCTCCAACTTCCTCCTTTCCTTTCAGTTGTTAACTAAACCCTGGATATTTACCATAACATCTGTACTACTGCTATCCCAGTCCAAGCTACCCACATTTCCTGCATGGACTGAGTCAGTAGCCTTGTAAGTGATCTTAATTCTACTCTTGCCACTGCACCTTCCCTCCAGCGTTAACTTCAGGCATAAGGCAGAAGATTCTTTTGAAAACCTACAATTTCCCTACTTAAAAATGTTCAGTGACTTTCTGTTGCACATTGAGTAAAACGAATTCTTACCACGGTCAGCCGGGCCCACGTTGGCCCAGATTACCTCTCTCCCTTTACATGAGCTCCAGCACTCTGGCAACACAGATAACCTTCTCCTGTGGAATTTACCACCTTCTCTTCCTCCCACATGGCTGCTTTCCCTCCACACGTTCTCAAGCTCCTTATCAGCATTCAAGTCTCAGTAAGGCAGGACAAGTGGTACAGGGAAACTGAGACAAATAGCTGTGTTATGGGAGAATTGCCTGGATTGCCCTTTTCCTTTGCTAATGAGAATGGAGTTCTTAGGGTACCACTGGAATAAACATTTCTGGAGGCCCCCACAGGAGGATGAGATGTGGTAGAAGCTTTATTTGCATGGAATTACATCCCTGGGGATTAAAAGTCCTGAAACCAGTCCTGAAAGATGTGCAACTAGGGACTCAGCAGAGCTAAAAGCAAAGCCAGTGTCTGGAGTTTCCATCCCATAGTGAAGCTGGGTCCAGCACAACATCAGACTAGTTACAGTCTATCAGTCCAGCGTGTGGAGTCACACCCTCTGCAACAAGAGAGCCAGGAGCCCAGAGAGCACGCTAGAGCGAGCTCCTTTATTTTGGAGTTTAAATATCAAATCTTTCCATGCTTGCAGTAGCCATGTGTATTCTGGCCAGTGACCTGTTTCCAGGTGTGACTGACAGATAAGAACCTTCCCTACGTAACCCAGACTACAGGGCATGCATCTAGTTGGCCTTCCCTTTGCTCCTTTCAGGCTGAACAAACGACAGAGCAATTTACAGCAGATACAGAAGGCCACCTCCTTAGAAATAACATCTAGGCCTCAGTTGTAGTTCAGCTCCAGGCCCAGAAAAGCAGCAAAACCAGGTGGGCAACACCTGGACCAGCGACAATGACTAAAGACCCCCTGCCCTGTCACTGACCAATCAGTGAAGACCGTGCCCTTGAAGGAGCACACCTAGAAAACTGATGAATATTCTGCTGAAACCCTCCCTGGATGCCTCCTCTAAGATTCCTGCCTGCATAAAAAGGATAAAAGCATCAAGACAAAGGACCCAGCACATGCTCTCCCTCTGGGGAGCAGCATCTGCCATTCCCCTTCTCCTTCCCCCCACAGGTATGCCTCTCCTAAACTCTAAGGGACCCTATGAGACTTGCAACCAGGGAAGCAATGGGCAGTGGCAGTTTGTCCCAGGCTAACCCCTAAACTTGTTCCCACGGCGCTCTTTTCTCTGACTTTCCAGAGGGCGAGGGTAGCCCAGCCTAGGCTCTCCTGTTGCTTCTTCTATGCTAACCCCTTTCTTGTTTTTCTGTCCCAGCTTTAATAAACATTCCCTCATAGTGACCTGGACTCATGTTGTGAAATTTTTTCCGCACGTAGTCAAGAACCCACACACTGCCAGTCAGGCCTAGGCAGACCCACTCAGGGCCAGATCCCTGTTTTCAGCAACATTAGTTCAAATGCCACCGTATCAGAAAGGCTTTCTTAGCCAACATGTTATAAAGTAGCCTCGCCCATCTCTATCTCGATACCTTGTGCTATTTTCTTCATAGTAGGCATTGTATCTGGAATCACCACTAAACTGGCAGCTCTAGCCCTAACTGATTTGGCTCAGTGGATAGAACGTCAGCCTGCGAACTGAAAGGTCCCAGGTTCGATTCTGGTCAAGGGCATGTACCTTGGTTGCAGGCACATCCCCAGTAGGAGGTGTGCAGGAGGCAGCTGATCAATGTTTCTAACTCTCTATCCCTCTCCCTTCCTCTCTGTAAAAAATCAATAAAAAATATATTAAAAAATATATATATTAAAAAACTGGCAGCTCTAAGAGGGCAGGACTTATCAGTCTTGTTTTCCACATAACACCCAGACCCTTTAACATCTGGACAGGCAGGAAAAACTAAAAACACAAAACAAACAGCAGCAGAAAGTTGACAATAAAGGAACAAATACATGTGCTCTGCAGAAACTGTATAATGACTGAAAATCCACAAATTGTCATCATGAGAGAACAAACTGGTTTTTTTTTCAATGTTAACGATACTGAAGAATTAACAAAGGAGAGAGGAAGGAAGTAGGTTAAAATTTCTAAAGAATGCATCGATTCTGCAGGGAAACCTATGGTGGGAAGTCACGCAGAGACAGCTCTCTGCAATAATTAAGAGGACTCAGAGGCATAAAAAGTATAGAGTTTGGGTTCAGTGTGCTAAAAGCTTATAAGCATTTTCCAGAGCTGTCTTCATGTTCAAGGCTCCATGTTCAATAGTTTTAAATATTTTCTATACTCCTTCATCTCCTCCTCCTTTTCTCTGCTCCCCACCACAGCCTAGAAGACTGAGATATGCCACAAAGTAGCACATCTTGCTTTGCCTGATGAATGAAAGGCTGAAAATTCAGCTGTGTTTGAGAAATCCAGCTGCTTTTAACAAATTTTCCTATTATAATGTAACATGGGTTTCAATATTCTTCCAGTACATTAAGCCTTGGTCACTTTCAGACTTCTTGCTAAGGACTGAGAAGCAGCCAATGCCTGCATTTTCTCCCTCCCTTGAATAACTTGGGCGGGGGGCAGGGGAGGCGGAGGAGAGAATTAGATTAAAGATGTCTTTGTTATCGGTGGAAGTGGGGCTGGAAGAAGCATTTCCGGAGGCCCCCATGGGAGGATGAGATGTGGTAGAAAGCTTTATTTTCGTGGCATTAAATCCCTGTGTTTCCACAGTCCCATTTCCCTTAGTCCAGTCATAGAAGAAGTGTAGCTGGGGTTTCAGTGGAGCTAAAAGCAAAGCCAGTGTTCAGAGTTTCCTTTCCATGTTGGAGCTGGATCCAGTTCAGCATCAGGCCAATTGCAAGCCATTAGTCCACTGTGTGCAGGGTTCACATGGCCATAGGACATGTGTGCAAATGCAGGGAAGCAGGAGCAAAAAGCCCCACAAGCCCAGAGTCACAAGAGTCCCAAGAGAGCCAAGAGCACGAGAGCGAACTCCTTTGTTTAGGGGGTTAAGGATCCCAAATTTCCACGCACTTGCAGTGACCACACCCATTCTGGCCAACCATCTCTGTTCCCAGATGTGGCTGAGAGACAGCACCTTCCCTGTCACCCAGCTTTGCTGGGCATATGTCTATCTTTCCTTTGTTCAACCCTCTTTTGTAGGGAACTTGCCTATAATGCCTGGCCTTCCCTCTACTCCTTTCTTATTATTAGTAACTAGAGGCTCGATGCACCAAATTCACGCAAGGGGCTCGACCCTTGCCGCCCCTCGAAGCCCTAGCTTCCTCCGGAAGGTTGTCCGGACAGTGGTTCTGCTGTTCGGTCTAATTAGCATATTAGCTCTTTATTATATAGGATTGGCTGATTACAACAGTATCATCTGCACTATCCTTGGACATCATATCAAATGTAGTGACACTGCCTCTTAGTTTAAGGTGAACTTACTCATTGTGAGACTGCTGCCTTGGTTCCGAATAAGTCTATGGCATTCTATTTAAAGCTACCGTTGCTCTCCACAGATGAAGGAAATTAGGCTAGTTGGCTTGAGTTTTCTACCTTAGACACAAGAAGGGCCAAAAAAGTGCTAAGCCCATATTTTCCTGAAGTAGATTCCACACATCTGCTACTTCACCACTTCCTCAATGAATTCTTTTTTATAGTTGCCCCGACCTACCCTGCATTTGTTCTGCATTCCCAGTCCTTTGTTGTATAATTCATACCTTTGCAGCACCAGTTCCTCGGGGTAAAGATTTCCTTATTTGCCTAAGACATTTTTAGTTTATTGTGCAATACCATCTTCCCTGTGGGTGTTGCATAAATATTAACTAAAAATCCACATCTGGTCTTGGTCGTCATTTCTATTTGTCCTAATATAACTTCTCTTTGAACAATTCATTTGGAAAGTGTGCCAAGGGTGAAATGTGGCACATAAATTCTCCTGCTGCACAGAATGCCTTTTAAAATGCCCACAGATTTGGTTATTTATGAACAGAAGATTTGCACCTCTTCCTTGCCCTCTCAATTCTAAAATATACCACGCCAAAGTAATTACAGCCTCCCATATGTTTTGTGAAAAGGTATCCAAGAATCTCCCGCTAAAATCTTAACAGATTGACTAGGAATCAGAAAAACACTGGCCCAGCAGGTGAAACTGCTTGTTTAGAGAGGTCAGAACAGAGCTCTCGGCTGGGGGACTCATAAGCTCTGGGCTTTGTTCAGGAAATAACCCTGCAGGGGAAAAACAGCAGAGCGTGGATGAAATGTGGGTCAGGGAGCCGAAAGAGGCACGCGGGCTGCTTGGGTAACTAATGACAGCAAATGCATTGGCTACACATGTTATATTGAGATGTTTCCCAGCGTTACCATAAAATGCTGCCCTGCAGACACTACAATATGTAACATCACTTTATTCCCAAACTTGTGATCCATTAGGAATATAATTAGGACAGTGCAGCCTCAGAAACAGATCCTGTCACCTCTGTCACAAACCTGGGGCTGTTAAGAACCAGCTGCTACTAAAATAATGATCACTTTAAGAATCTCACAGTCTCCCAGCTTCCAATTCAGAGGGCGTGGGGTGGGGGAGGAGAGGAAGGAGGCGTGGAAATCACATGTTAATAACCAGATATGGATCATTGTAGAGATGCTGAGGCTAATGATAGAATTCAGAAACTCAATCAAGAAAAGCAAGGACACCTCCTTCGTAGAATCTCTTTGAATGTATTCACTTGCACTGGTACTAACAGCTTGAAAAATTGCACAGCATCTTGGATAAGAGTTTTGATAAGCCTCAGATTCTCTAGAATAACCGATAAATCAATGGGTAAAGAGAAGATTAGTTTAGAGATGGACATTAGTTAAATTAAGCAGTTATTCATGAATGTTGCCGTGATGTTAGCCCAACATGGAGCTTTTTAAAAAAATCTTTATTGGAGTATTAAGGATGCCTCCCTTTTCTCCCCTTTGCCCCCTACCACCTGGTTCCCGCACTTCCCCAGGTCTTCACCACCCTATTCTATTGTCTGTGTTCATGGGCAATGCATATATGCATATAAATTCTTTGGTTAATCTCTTACCGCCCCCCTTTCCTCCTTCCCTTTGAGATTCGTCAGTCATGGATCCTTTAAGGCAGCATTATTTAGTGGAACTTTCTGCCAAGGTGGTTCTATATCTGTGCTCTCCAATGTGGCTATTGAGCACTTAAAATGTGGCTAGTGTGGCTGAGAAACTGAATTTTAAATTTTAATTTTAATTAATTTAAATTTAAATAGGGACATTAGCTAGTAGCTATTATACTGGACAGCACAGCCAGCGGTTCTCAACCTGTGGGTTGCGACCCCTTTGGGGGTCGAACGACCCTTTTACAGGGGTCGCCTAAGACCATCCTGCATATCAGATATTTACATTACGATTCATAACAGTAGCAACGAAAATAATTTTATGGTTGGGGGTCACAACATGAGGAACTGTATTTAAAGGGCCAGAAGGTTGAGAACCACTGGTAAGCTATCAGAGCTGCCTGACCCGCATGGCTCAGTGGTTGAGCGTTGACCCATGAACCTGTAGGTCATGGTTTGTTTCCTGGTCAGGGCACATGCCCAGGTTGCATTTCAGGCTCAATTCCTAGTGGGGGTTGTGCAGGAGGCAGCTAACCAATGAATGATTCTTTCTGATCATTGATGTTTCTCTCTCTTTCTTCCTCTCCCTTCCTCTCCAAAATCAATAAAATAAAAAAAAATAAAAAGCTATCAGGGCCTCCTAGCCAAGCCCCGGCCCCTGTGTCTTACAGGAGAGTTTAGGTAAAAGCCAGCTGCCTACTCTTCCCACTGGTCAAAGCTTTGATTCCCAACCTCTTGCTTTGACCCGTACCCTGTACTGCACCCATGTGTAACTTCCTTTTATTTATAAAAGAGCTACTGAACACTTTTTAGGTATTTGACATTTTACTGAGCACCTTATATCCATGATCTCATTTAATCCTCACAACAGCCCTGAGAGAGGTGCCATTACTATCTCTGTTTTACAGGTAAGGAAGTCAAGGCTCAGAGAGATTTAGAAAATTGGCCACAGTCTTACATTCTCTACTAGTAAGTGGTGGAGCTGACATTTGAACTTATGTTTTTAACTCCAAAAGTCTATGCCTTAACCACTACTCAGTATAGTCTTGTTGCTCTTTCTCTCATTCAAAAGCCATAGCCCCAGGGTCTACTTTAGATAAGGAAATTCCTGGCTGCAGCCAAGATGTTTTGATTAAATTCATAGTCTTCCTCCACTATCCTTCTTCAGATGATTCAAGATATAATACTATGGAAGTCTTTCTTCTACCACTTCTGCCTGGTTTCTCCCAAATTTGGTATAGAAACCTATAAAGACTATACTGTAATGTACAATGAAAACCCTCCCCCATAAAATAAACACACACACAAATATATATATATTTAAGAATAAATGTATTCAAATCATGCATCAAAATTTTTCCTAACATAATTTACATCATCTATTAGAATAGTTGGGATAAGTCACATAAACCAAACTACAACACAATAATGAAGGTATTTTGTTTTTGTTTTTGTTTTGTTTTTGATGACGTTATTTTAATAATGAAGGTATTAATGTAAAGTACAATTTGAAAAATCAAATAAAGCATTCATAAAAGTGACAATATTATGTTTAAAAACCCCACTACAAACTTGCACCTCATAAGGCATATTTAGTCCATTTATTATTCAATGAAATGACTAGAAAGTGTGTTTATAGTTTCTGTTAATGCTAATATATAAAAACCCAGGGTCTGTAACATCCAAAACGACCAAAGGCTCGACCAAATGCCAGGCTGCGCATGCAGCAGGCTCCGGTGGGCGGGGACTGGCTATCGGGCTGAACTGCTGACCTCTTGGGGAGAGAGAGAGGCGGGGCTGATCAGCAGCTACGGCTGCTGGTGAGGCCTGGAGAGAGAGAGAAGCAGGATCTGAGGCTGCAGATCAGAACCCCGGCCTCTCCAGCAGCCGCCTCTCTCTCTGAGAGATCAGCAGTTCAGCCTGTTCGCCAGCAGCCTGTTGATCAGCCCCACCTCTCTGATCAGGCTCGGAGATAGGCCCAGAGACGCTGACTGGCATAGAAACCAACCAATCAGAACCAAATCTGGGTGAACTGTGAGTAGCCAATGGCTGCCTAGGAGGCGGAGCTTTTGATGCTGACTGCCATAGAAACTGACCAATCAGAACCAAATCTGGGTGAACTGCAAGGAGCCAATGACTGCCTAGGAGGCAGAGCTTTTGATGCTGACTGGCATAGAAACTGACCAATCAGAACCAAATCTGGGTGAACTGCAAGGAGCCAATGGCTGCCTAGGGGGCGGAGCTTTTGACACTGACTGGCATAGAAACCAACCAATCAGAACCTAATCTGGGTGAACTGTGAAGGCAGAACCTAAGGTGGGGACTGAGGAGGGGTTTTAAGGGCAACAGCTGTTTGGTGTAAGATGTAAGAAAGCAGTTCAATTTTTTAATGACCGGTTTGGCAGTATAGTGCATATGGCTGGATATCAGTCCAGATATAGGGATTATGTATTTTTTTAAAGATTTTTATTTTATTTTATTGATTTTTTACAGAGAAGAAGGGAGAGGGATAGAGAGTTAGAAACATCGATGAGAGAGAAACATCGATCAGCTGCCTCCTGCACACCCTCTACTGGGGATGTGCCCGCAACCAAGGTACATGCCCTTGGCCGGAATCGAACCTGGGACCCTTCGGTCTGCAGGCCGACGCTCTATCCACTGAGCCAAACCGGTTAGGGCGGGATTATGTATTTTTGTCTGCCAAGAGCATCTCCTCCTGCTGAAAAAGGCCTTTCCCTCCCATTTAAGCAATCCTATCCAATATAATCTATCTATACTAATAAAAGGGTAATGTGCTAATTAGACCGGGTCTACCAGCCATCTTCTGGATGTCCGACTTCCTTCCAGACAAAGCCATGGAGGTGGGGGCCGAGGCAGAGGCAGTTAGGGGCGATCAGGCTGGTAGGGGAGGGCAGTTGGGGGTGAGATCAGGCCAGCAGGGGAGGGCAGTTGGGGGTGATCAGGCAGGCAGAGGCAGTTAGGGGTGATCAGGCAGGCAGGCAGAGAGGTGTTAGAGACAATCAGGCAGGCAGGCAGAGGCCATTAGAGGCAATCAGGCAGGAAAGCAGGTGAGCGGTTAGGAGCCAGCGGTCCTAGATTGCAAGAGGGATGTCCAACTGCTGGTTCAGGGATCAGGCCTAAACCGGCAGTTGGACATCCCCTAAGGGGTCCCCAATTGGAGAGGGTGCAGGCTGGGCTGAGGGACCCCCCCCCATGCACGAATTTTGTGCACTGGGCCACTAGTCTAATAATAAATGACAGTAATCAACCTATTTAAAGCTTTTGCAATAGACAAGTTGCCCATTTAAATGAATAAATATTTTATAATTTGTAATACTTAATAATGATAAGTGAGTGACATATTTAGAGCCTTATATATAGACTTCTACTACCTTATATATTTTTTTCCAAATGCTATTTGTCTCATCTTTTTTTATGTTCTCAATCTATTCTTTCATTCTCACATATTAGCTCTGACAAAAGCATTTAAATCTTAATGCACAAAACAACAAAATCCTTCTAGCACATGTGAAGAACTGCCCCGAGATATACAAATTAAGAAGAAAACAGGTTGTCTGCAATGTTAGATTTGAAGCTAAGACATTTATTTTCTTGACAGTCAGTTCCAGAAAGTCAGTCCTTGGATTGAAGTGGACAAATGATGAAGACATTGAATTCATCAATTCCAAGCTGAGCATCAATGGGAACATTGGCCAGAAGCCTCTCATCCCTCTAAACCTCTTCCCTGAAGTTAATCACATGCCAATGCTAAGCCAGAAGGTTGAGATCCACTGCCTATGATTGTTTTAGCCAATTGTCTCCCCTCATTTATATTTTGAACATGTGACACAGGCAACCACTGATCTGCTTTCTGTCACTATACATGAATTTGCATTTTCTACAATTTATATCAATGGAAATAATACTATGTATTTTTTTGTGGGGTTGGCTTCTTTCACTAAGCATAATTATTTTGAGATTCATTCATGTTTTGTGTGTATTAATAGTTTGTTTCTTTTTATCTCTGAGTAATACTCTATTTGTATGACTATCCCACATTTGCAAATCAGCAGTGTGTGGAGTCCTTAGAATGCTTCAAATCTCTGATTTTTTTTGCCCATTTTAAAAATTATACGGTTTGTTTTCTTCTTATTATAGTTTAAGATTTGTTATTCAAAATAGAAGTTATTTTAAAATATATATATTTATATATGTATAATTTATATTTTGCATAAAGAAATTTGTGCAAGGGGCTCGACCCTCGCAGCCCCGGCTCCATCCGGAAGGTCTTCTGGAAGGACGTCCGGAAGGTCATTCAGCTGTCCAGTTTAATTAGCATATTATGCTTTTATTATTATAGATATTGACTTCAGAGAGAAAGGGGAAGAGAGAGAGAGAAATAGAAACATTAATGATGAGAATCATTGATCTGCAGCCTCCTGTACGCCCCCTACTGGAGATTGAGCCCACAACCTGGGCATATGTCCTGACTGGGAATAGATCTGTGACCTCCTGATTCATAGGTCGAAGTTCACACCAGCCAGGTTCTATTTTTAGACATGTAATTTGCAAACTTGTTTTCTTCATGTATCTGTGGATAAACATTCAAATTGTTTACAGTTTGGGGTATACAAACAAAGCTTCTATGAACATTCATGAAAAGTCTTTGTATGGACATACGCTTTCATACATTTTGGATAAATACCAATTTAGTATGGCTAAGTTTTGATCTGTAGTTTTTAATATTTTAAGACATTTTTCCAAAGTGTTTATATCATTTTACATTCCCACAAGCAGCTTATGAGATTTCCATTTACTCCACGTCTTTGCCAACATTTGATAGGATCAGATTTTTAAATTTTAGACATTGTAGTAGGTGGGTAGTAGTATCTTGTTATTGTTTTAATTTATATTTTCCTAATACCAGTAACGTGGATATACCTCTTTATTTGTTTATTTTCTACCCATACATCTTTGGTAACATGTCCAAATCATTTGCTTTCCGTTTTCTTTCCTTTTCTTTTTAAAATATATTTTTATTATTGATTTCAGAGAGGAAGGGAGAGGGAGAGTGAGATCAAAACATCAATGATGAGAGAGAATTATTGATCAGCTGCCTCCTGCATGCCCCACACTGGGGATCTAGCCGCAACCTGGACATGTGCCCTGACCCGGAATAAAACCATGACCTCCTGGTTCATAAATCAATGCTCAACCACTAAGCAATGCCAGCCGGGCCCTCCTTTTTCTTTTATTATTGTTGTTGTTAGCTTCTTAAACCAACACAAATTTATTAGCTCACAGTTCTGTAGTCGGAAGTCCAGCACGGCCCAATTCGGTTCTCTGTTCGAAGTCTCACTTGGTGAGAATGAAGGGGCTTACTCAGCTGGGCTCTCAGCTGGAGGCTCTGGAGAAGAACCTGCTTCCAAACTCGTTCAGGTGTTGGCAGAATTCAGTTCTTTGCAGTTATAGGACCATTTCTTTGTCTCTTTAATCTTAGAACTCCCCATTCCCCTTCTCATGAGATCCCCCTTCATTTGCAGATCAACACAGTGCTTGGAATTCTTACAATGCTTCAAATCCCTCTGACTGTTTTTTCTTTTTTTTGTGGGGTGGGGAGGTGGGCATTTTTAAAATTGCATTGTTTTTTTCTTCTTATTGAATTTTAAGAGTTCTTTATTTGAATACAAGTTCTTTGTTAGATATATAATTTGCAAACATTTTTTCTTTGCCTATGACTTGTGTTTTTAATCTTTTAATGGTGTTTTTCAAAGAGCAGAAGTTCTTAATTTTGATTAAGTCTAATTTATCTTTTTTTAATCATGTTTTTGGTGTTTTATGTAAGAAATGTTTGTCTAATCCAAGGTTACAAAGATTTTCTCCTGTTTTTCTCCTGAAGTGTTATAGTTTGGATTTTAGAGTTACATCTATGATGCATTTTTACTTAGTTTTTATATTTGGGATGAGGTATTGATGGGGAAAATGAGACATTTTTGGGGGGCTAGCAATCTGAATCTGTGCCATTAACCTAATGCACATTCTTATTAGCCTATAGCGGTGATGGCGAACCTATGACACATGTGTCAGAGGTGACACGCGAACTCATTTTTTTGGTTGATTTTTCTTTGTTAAATGGCATTTAAATATATAAAATAAATATCAAAAATATAAGTCTTTGTTTTACTATGGTTGCAAATATCAAAAAATTTCTATATGTGACATGGCACCAGAGTTAAGTTAGGGTTTTTCAACATGCTGACACGCCGAGCCCAAAAGGTTCGCCATCACTGGCCTATAGTCTAGCTAGCCACTGCCCTTTAATTGTCTGGTCCTGCAAGACCTGTATACTCCCATTTTAGAGAGGCCATAAACCATCCCCAGGCAGGGTTATCAGTGCTGGCGCCAGGCCAGGCCTTTAGATGTGGTCTCAAGGCCCCAGCACATGGGGCTCTTTAAGAACTTGCAAAGGGGACCGGAAAACCCTTATTTGGGAGACAACAGGCTGGAAAGATATAAAAGGGGAGGGCTTCCTCTATATTTTTGCTCGGAATTTGAAATCTTTCTCTGGGCCCGTCAGCATAATAAACAACGTAAATCCATTTCTCTGAGCGTTGCTTGCTTTTTCAAGGGTCTTCTGTAACAGTATGGCTCAAAGTTCTTTTTTTTGTCCTTTGGATAGCCAATTATTCCAGCACAATTTGTTAAAAAGTTTGTTTTGTCCACTGACTTGCCTTTGCATCTTTATCAATTGACATACATGTAGGTCTGTTTTGGACATCTATTATGCTCATTGGTCCTTTGGTCTACATTTATGCCAATATCAAACCATCTTGATTACTGAAGCTTTATAACTTTTAAAGTTGGGTGGTATACTTTTTACAACTTTGTTCTCTCCAAAGTTGTTCCCTACTTCTACTTAATTACAACATTTTTAAATGTATTTCTTTTTGCTATTATAATCCCTTATCATTTGGCTCTTGTTTCCGTCCACTTCTTGGTTAATTTACTTCTTAAGTGTATTTATATATAAGTGTGTGATTATGTATCTGTGAGCATTTAGGTGTATAAGTGTGATTGTGTCTGTTCCCTGAGTGTGTTTTTCTTTATGAGAAGTAGAGTGAACATTTATGGTCTAAGATAGTTAATAAAATGGACAAAGCTGGATTTCGATATGTGGGTATCACCTCTTCTAACCAATATCCTTAAAACATTTGTTCAGCATGTATTTCCCTTTATGTTCAAAAAGAGAAATTCCGCATATGCCTTGAGTGTTACATTTTAACTTAGCTGGAAGTCTGTACTATCACATGAATGACCTTATCACTAGCATTCACAAGAGAGTAATTTTAATGGATATACTTACACGTTCCTTTCTAGTATTTAAAATGTCGCCTCTTTACCATTCTCTCCATCTCTCTCTCTCTCTCCTCTACCACCCTCTGCATTCTTGCCAGCAAAACATTACCCATTTATCTGTGGGTCCTGTTCTATCGTCAGTTTTACTTTTGTGACATTTCAGAACAAGACAACATCTTTAGAAACATCTTACAATGTTTAAACTTTAGTTGTATCACTGGTTCTCAGCAAACAGCACATGTCCTGTGTTCTAGTCAGTATTAACATTTCAGCTGACAGCACGTACAGACCTCAATCTAGTGGCCTGGTCAGTTATGGCACTATGCCCCCCACTTCACAGAAGCATGCCACAAAAATACCCAATGCAGATAGGTGGATTCTGATCCAAAATGATTTTTGAGTTGCAATTCAAGGGATTGATCATCTTTATATCTTGCCAGTTCTGAAAGGAGTCAATTGTGCACAATATTTCTAATTATTCCAGTTGAGATTTGGCATCTGCAGTGGATGAGAGCATCCTTTCACCTGGCTGTAGGTACAGGTGCCAATTCCTTTGTCCAAAGCCAGCTCTGTCGCTATCTACATGTATGCCTATATCTTATTTGAATGTAATTTTTTTAAAATCTCTTCCCTGTCTCCCTTATTTTCTCTCTTACCCACTGCCAAATTAGGTAGGGTTTCTGAAGCAGAAACAGTGAAATAAAGGTTTTTATATTTGTTGAACACCTACTATGTCCCAGGTATTTTAAATATATGGACAATATAACAATTCTCCCAATAGTCTGGCCAGATGAACGTTATTATTGTCTTCTCACAAATGACAAAATTGAGGGTCAAAGACATTAACTTGCTCTAGGTGACATAACTAGTAAATGATGATTCAGGATTCTATATGTCTCTTTTGTTCCAAAAGTCTTTTGTTTTACTTTAAATTGTATACAATGCCTATCTTATTAACACTACTAATAGCCATTTTCAGAAGAAAGCACCTTTTTCATATTCTCTCCTTCTTCAAGGCCTTTGTAAAGTGGTGAAGGAATAACTTTTGGGAGGACGTCAATTTTCTTTTTTCTCTGGTGACATGTTTGTGGGATGATGGAATGGAAAGAGACAGACTCAGGGCCATACAAAGACAACAAGATTTAGGTTTTGCATAAACAAAAAATGAAGACAAGATCCAGATGGCTCCTGGATTTTTGAAGGATATGAAGAATTTGGAACATTAAAGATAAAGATATTAATGGCAGTGAATTCCTACACAAAACACCAAGAAGCTAAAAGTCAGGAATGCTGACTCCCACTATTAGAAATTTTATCTCCCAGTCTAGTTCTGAGAGACAGACAAGGTATTGCCACCCTGCACAGATAGAAATCAAAGAATACCTTTTTTTTTTTCAACTATTACGTAGAATACTTTGAGGCCAGACGCAGGAATAAAGAATACAATATATACACAAAGATGCATAAATTACATTTTCTATATCTTCCTTTTATTAAAATTACCTCTTAAAATTTGTTTTCTAACAGAAACACCAGATAACAAAGAAGTAAACATTGGCTATTCATCCCTGGAAAGCTTTCAAAGATGCTGGAAACAATTATTCAGTAAAAGCAATTCAAAACAAAAAAACAAAAAATTTCATTACTAACATGGATAGATTCTTTTGAAGAATTCTAGAGTTATGTAATATTCAATAAAGGACCATTCATGTTGGAAGTGGCTGCCTGGGGCTGGGGGGAGAGGGAGAATGGGAGCTGCTGTTCAATGAGTATAGAGTTTCAGTCATGCCAAGTGACAAACTTTTAGAGATCTACGGTCCAGCGATGTGCAGTTAAAAATTGTCAAGAGGGGAGATTTTATGTTATGTTCTTTTTACCACAATTTTTAAAAAAAGAAGTGGTTCTGGAAAATCAACTTTAAGTGATAACTAATGAATAATTGCAGAATACTCTTTTTATGCCATTTCAGGTTGTCAGATATCATTGGAATTAATAATTATTATTTACTTGTGTATGTTTTTAAGTTACCCTACTGAATATATTTTAAAAATACACATTACAGCATATCTCTGTATATCTCTTATTCCAATAAACTGTCAGTAGAATGATTCCGTAAAACAGAAATATGTATTTAAATGGCTATTTTTCTAACAGATATAAGTAAGAATAACATGAAACTACAGTTAAAATCAAAGTGTTTCCCCTAATATCAGCAAAATAAATCTTCTACCAAAACATTTCTTAGGAGAGGTCATTTCCTAGCTCAGATCAGTTAGCGAAGCTAAAATATTATTTAAGATGGGACCTTTTTAGAAAAAGTCAATAAAAGTTATTTCCATTTGCTATGATTCACTTATTAAAGTGTAGAGCCCCTAAAACTAAGTGTCTACTTAGCTACTCGATTATGCTTCTCCTATGTCATCTAAAGACTAAATCTTTGGAATGTAAAAGCCAGTAAGAACAGAAAACTACACTGTTGTTGCCAGTCTCTGGAAACCCAAGTTTCAAATCTAAAACTTTTTCTTTGAAATCTCATCCAATGTATTACTGACAGCATTTAGATTTTAGAATATAAAAGTAATCTATAGCCCTAGCCGGTTTGGCTCGGTGGATAGAGCGTCAGCCTGTGGACTGAAGGCTCCCAGGTTTGATTCTGGTCAAGGGCACATGCCTGGGTTGTGGACTTGATCCCCAGTGGGGGGTGTGCAGGAGGCAGCTGATCCATGATTCTCTCTCATCATTGATATTTCTATCTCTCTCTCCCTCTCCCTTCCTCTCTGAAATCAATAAAAATATATTTTTTTTAAAAAAGTAATCTAGAGTTATCTTTCATGACTTGAAAGAATATACCGTATTTTTCTTTTCAGATCTTGTGTTGAGAAATGTGCCTTTTCACGGACAGAGCTGATCCATGATCAGCTTAGTCTCATAATAGAGATATGTTTTTACACTTGATACTAAAACATAGTACACAATTCCAGCCATTCAGCATTGTCACAAAACTATCCATATTAAGCTAATTACAGTCACAGGGTTACAGACCAGAATGACTCATAGGAAATAGCAATTCCAAGAGCCTTTAAAAAAAATTGAATATATTGGGATGACATTGGTTAATAAAATTATATAGGTTCCAGGGGTACAATTCTACAATACATCATCTGTATACTGTATTGTGTGTTCACCACCCCAAGTCAAGTCTCTTCCCATCACCATTCCCTCGCCCACCCCCCGGCCTCCCACCCCTTTGCCCTGTTAGTCCTCCCTCACCTCTCTTTCCCTCTGGTAATCACCATGCTGTTGTCTGTATCTATAAGGTTGGGGTTGTTGTTTTTTCTTTGCTTAATCCCTTCACCTTTTTCTTAAGATGTCTTAAGAAAAGATTTCCCATAACTGATTTTATATGTATGTTTATCTGAAATAAATTAATGAAAACTTACATAATGTTTTAATGCAAAATCTACCCAAAATGTCCTATACTTAAAATTAAAGCTTCACCAATATATTGGACCTACAGATTAAAACCATACTAAATCATTTTCCCAACAATCTTAGGTATGCATTTAGAAAAATAGATGCCATAGTATTCAGCCCCTGTCTTCTTGAACTCCACTCAACTATAACCCCAAATCACCTTTCTATTTGGATTCAACCTCAATCAAAACCAGGAACAATTCTCATCATGAAAGAAAATACATCTGCACCATCAGCAAGTGCAGGAGGCCTTGGGTCCTCATACTTCCGTTTCACCCCCACCATTTGCCTACTGAGTCAATGCTCTCCCTCTAACCCCAGTTGTGTTGGCTAATCTATGTATATATCCAGACATCTGCTTTGGTTTTCTCTCACCATCTAAAACCCCATCTGGATATAGAGCTTTTCCCTGCACTCAAGCCCACTTGGCTGGGGTCCTGACATCCTGCCTAGTTCTGACAGTCTTCTCAATGAAGGCTGAGCTCTCTTACCTGGACCCTCCCACTACTCAAGGAGGTTCTGCTATATATCACTTGAAACCACAGTTCCATCCGTCTCTTGACTTTTAGTATAGCCTGATGCCTATGGACTCTTTTGGCTGTGTTCCCACCCAGCAGATTAAATCTCCTTGGATAGCCATACCTGCTGGAATCAAGCCCAAGTTCATCAAACTTTGGACTCTGTATGTTGGACTGCAAGAGAATTCCCTCATGAAGTCACCAAACAGCTGGCGTAGGTTTTTGTTCCACAGTAACTGCTTTTTTCACCACCCTCAACCTTCTTTGCTGCTTCAGTCTCAGTGTGCCTTACTTCTTTATACTTTCCCATTCATGATTCTGTAAATACTCACAAATTTAGTTGTGATATTCTTAACTGTTGTACATGGCAGCTGAAAAATGTTATGGAATATTAAACAATTTATTTTTTTAATTTGAATTTGTAGGTCTACTAATAAAATGTGATACTAGCCCTAACCGGTTTGGCTCAGTGGATAGAGCATCGGCCTGTGGACTCAAGGGTCCCAGGTTCGATTCTGGTCAAGGGCATGTACCTTGGTTGTGGGCACATCCCCAGTAGGGAGTGTGCAGGAGGCAGCTGATTGATGTTTTTCTCTCATCGATGTTTCTAACTCTCTATCCCACTCCCTTCCTCTCTGTAAAAAATCAATAAAATATATTTTAAAATAATAAAATAAAATAAAATAAAATAAAGTAAAATAAAATAAAATGTGATACTAATTTTTCACATTGGCAACTACATAGACCTTGAATGGTAGGATTATTAATTGGTTTATTTTTGTAAAATTAATAAGATTTACTTAAATAATTTTTATTTTAAGTATTTATACTTACTATTTATAATTTATATTTCCCCTTATAATGAATATTTTAGAAGAAATATAATTTAGTTTGAAAACAAAATAATTTAAATGTATGAAATTTTTACATAAAATTTATAATTTGATGATAGCACATTTAAATTTTGTAAATTTTGAATATAATTACTTATTTAGAACTTAAAAAATGTTTTTATTGATTCCAGAGAGGAAAGGAGAGGGAGAGAGAAAAACACTAATAATGAGAATCATTGATCGGCTCCCCCCTGCATGCCACTTAATGGGGATTGAGCCAACAACCCTGCAACCTGGGCATGTGCCCTGACCAGGAATTGAACTGTGATCTCCTGGTTCATGGGTCGATGCCCAACCACTGAGCAACACCAGCTGGGCAGTACTTTATTTTTATTTTATTTATTTATTTATTTATTTATTTTTTATTGCTTAAAGTATTACAAAGGGTATTACATATGTGTCCTTCCCCCCCCCCCTGCCCTTGACAATCCCCTGGCCTCCCCTACCCCCCAGTGTCTTATGTCCATTGGTTATGCTTATATGCATGCATACAAGTCCTTTGGTTGATCTCTTACCCCCCTCCCTCCTGCCCCCCAACCCTCCCCGGGCTTCCCGCTGCAGTTTGACAATCTGTTTGAGGCAACTCTGCCTCTGTATCTATTATTGTTCATAAGTTTATAATGGTCTTTATTATCCATGAATGAGTGAGATCATGTGGTATTTTTCCTTCATTGACTGGCTTATTTCACTTAGCATAATGCTCTCCAGTTCCATCCATGCTGTTGCAAATGGTAAGAGTTCCTTCTTTTTTACAGCAGGATAGTATTCCATCGTGTAGATGTACCACAGTTTTCTAATCCATTCATCTACTGATGGGCACTTAGGCTGTTTCCAGATCTTAGCTATGGTGAATTGTGCTGCTATGGCACCAAGGGTGCATATATCCTTTCTCGTTTGGGTTTCTG
>NW_005871057.1:6115806-6135051 GCF_000147115.1 Myotis lucifugus | reverse complement strand
GGTACCTCATTGTTGTTTTGATTTGCATCTCTCGGATGATTAGTCATTTTGAGCATGTTTTCATATGTCTCTTAACTTTCTGAATGTCCTCTTTTGAAAGGTGTCTATTTAGATCCTTTGCCCATTTTTTGATTGAATTGTTTATCTTCCTTTTGTTAAGTTGTATGAGTTCCCTATAAATTTTGGAGATTAAGCCCTTATCAGATATGACATTGGCAAATATGTTTTCCCACGCAGTGGGTTTTCTTGTTGTTTTGTTGATGGTTTCTTTCGCTGTGCAGAAGCTTTTTTTTTACTTTATTTTTATTGTTGATACTAGAGGCCTGGTGCATAAAATTTGTGCACTGGTGTGGTCCCTAGGCTTGGCCGGTGATTGAAGTGTGAGCATCTGGCATAGAAGAGCAGATCCCAGCTGACCTCTGGGCTCTGGGCAGCACCTTGCCCCGATGCACCCGCCTCCACATGAGTCATCGGGCCCCCGCCCAGCTTCCTCATTGCCTGGGAGCTGGGTGCGGCCCCGCCCCCCACTGCCACTGCTGGCTGCCGTCTGCAGGGAGATCGACAGGGCAATCGGACCCCGCTCGCACTCACCTGCTCCACCATCCTGCTGCCTGCTCCACCATCCTGCTGCGGTCCCACTCTCATCAGGGCCCATCGGGGCCAGCAGTGCCACATAACTGACGCCCACCATGTTCCATGCCACCCCCTCGTGGTCAGTGCACATTATAGCGAGTGGTCAAACTCCCAGTTGAGGGGACAATTTGCATATTAGCCTTTATTATATAGGACTAGTACAGATATTCCTATCTCCCCCACCTCTTTTGCCCACCTACACTCAGGCCCCACCCCCTTCCCTTTGGCTATCACCACACTGTTGTCTGTGTCTGTGGGTTATGCATATATATTCTTTGGCTAATACCTTCACTTTCTTTCATCTAGTACCCCCCCTTCCCTCCACTCTGACAGCTGTCAGTCTGTTCCATGTATCCTTGCCTCTGTTTCTATTTTGTTCATCAATTTATTTTGTTCATTAGATTCCACGTATAAGTGAGATAATATGGTATTTGTCTTTTCTGACTGGCTTTTTTAATTTAGCAAAATAATCTCTAGGTCCATCCATGCTGTCAAGAAAGGTAAGATTTCCTTCTTTTTTATGGCCAAGTAGTATTCCAAAGCGTAAAGCTTTTTTATCCACTCATCTACTAATGGGCACTTGGGCTGTTTCCAGATCTTAGCTATTGTGAATAATGCTGCTATGAACATAGGGGTGCATATATTTTTTCTGATTGGTGTTTCTGATTTCTTAGGATATATTCCCAGAAGTGGGATCACTGGGTCAAAAGGCAGTTCCATATATAATTTTTTGAGGAAACTCCATACAGTTTTCCACAGTGGCTGCACAAGTCTGCATTCTCACCAGCAGTGTACTAAGGTTCCGTTTTCTCCACATCCTCACTAACACTTGTTTGTTGATTTACTTATGGTAGCCATTCTGGCAGATGCGAGGTGATATTCCATTGTGGTTTTAGTTTGCATTTCTTTGATGATTAGTAACATTGAGCATTTTTTCATGTCTTTTGGCCATCTGTATGTCTTCTTTGTAGAAGTGTCTATTCAGGTCCTTTGCCCATTTTTCAGATCATTACCATTATCAGAAAACATAAAAATCTTGATTTTTAAGAACAGAATTAAGAGTTTGCTGAGATGAGTGCAGAAAATAAATACATTTTATAAAAAGCATATGATGTATAAATTATAGTTATTTGTTTTATGACTTATCAAGACATTACTAGCCCATTAACTGAACATCCAACATGAGTAACAGTAATTAAATTCATTCAAGCTTTGGTATTTTACCAAATTCAAGTTATATGAGAAAACATAGCTTTACACATGTTTTCTGATTTTGTTGTTATGAAAGTATATTTGTCACAGTAGAAGGAAAGAACTGTTTGATTGATTTAAAAGGTAGATGGCATATCCTGGCCAGCATGGCTCAATGGTTGAGCATCAGACTATGAAGCAGGAGGTCAGGGCACATGCCCGAGCTGCAGGCTCAATCCCCAGTAGGGGACGTGCAGGAGGCAGCTGATTAATGATTCTTTCTCATCATTGATGTTTCTATCTTTCTCTCCTTCTCCCTTCCTCTCTGAAATTAATAAATATATCTATATATATAAAATCCTAAGCGACTGTTACAACCGGTTGACCGAACAACCATCGCTATGATGCGCACTGACCACCAGAGGCAGACACTCAACGCAGGAGCTGCCCCCTGGTGGTCAGTGCGCTTACACAGCTAACCTCCCTTGGCCAGCCAACCTCCCGGCCCCCAGTAGCCGATCAGGACTGGGCGAGATGAGCCCCGATTGATCCCGATCGCCGGCCAGGTCGAGAGACCCCAACCATGCACAATTTCATGCACCAGGCCTCTAGTATATATATAAAGATAGATGGCATATAGGCCTCCATTTACACTCTTGCCTTGGGCTCCGTAATGTTAGGGACAGGCCCAAGTTCCATTTTGTTTTTTAATCACAAGAGCTAAAAAATAATGTGTACTTAATATATAGAGTAATAGAATTTTGTCCTAATTTCTTATCTTTGTTTGTTGCTATTATTTGTGTTTGTGTTGAAGGTGAAAGTGGAATTCTACTTTCTAGACTATCATGTATATGAGCCTCTTATTATGTTGAGATATTTTAAACAACTTTCTAAAGAATGTCATAGAAATATTCATTTATTTTGTTTGATTCTTCTATGGAGTGCAATATTTCATGAGAAGATTTCTCTTCATGGGTAGGTCTCCTGCACTTGAATCAAAGAAATGCTGTGACTTGTCAGAATGTGATGCAGGTGGAGGGGTTATGTGTGCGTCATAATCTGTGTATCTTCATTTCTTGGCAGCTTTGTTGTCCAGTAGAAGAAAAACTTAAGGAACAGCTGAAATCTGTTTCTTATCATCATATTTTCCAGAGAATGGAGCAAGTCCTCCTGTCATCTGTTGGCTCAGCATCCATCTATGCCGTTCGTTCTGTAAGATTTCCCTTGAGATAAAAATGTTGAAAGACAGCTTCATTCCTTTCGTGCTCCAGTTCTTTGCATAAGACCTGCTCCATAAATGCACATCAGTAGAGTAGGATTGTACGTGGTCCAATTCTCAAGTGATCTATTTTAAATTTTTAATTTATAAAATAAAAATACTTTATTTAATCCTTTCACCATACTATAACCCAACTATGCTATCTGTCCTGTTATTTATCTTTTCCTGTGTATTTTGTACAAATCTGGTTCTTTAAATGATGAAAATGAGTGTAAGGAAAAATTACATTTCCAGAGGATGGCATATATATATATATATCGTGCAGGGCACTTCTGAACAATCCTAAACCATGGCAAGTCATTATGACGAGAGACAGAGGACTGTCTGGGAGAGAAGGACTTCAGTCAAGTCGATGGCATTTATGACTTTGTGCAGTGACATGGTCCTTTATCTGAAAAAAGTATTAGCTACAATCTTCTGGATGCATTCCCTGTTGGTCAGTGGTATGTTGCCTCTCTAAGTCCTGCCACTTCAATTACATTCACTGTCCTCACACACTTCCTATCAGGAATGGTTGTGTTAATGTGCCAGTTAAAACAGCTGTTGCATCTGATGTCTGAGAAGCTGTGATCAGGAGAGCAAAGAGATTCTCCCATACACTGCCAATGTCAAAGTTAGAGATTTGCCAAGTAAATAAATAAATAAATTTCTTTTGAAGTATCCCCAACTGCTCCTCATTTACTTTAATATATTCCTTTACCACAACTTGTTTATTAATTTTCAAAAGGCAACCTGGTTACACTTATTTTGTGCTTTCAAGATTTTCCCAGACATTCCAATTAAAATACACAGACTGACTCCTCTTGGTGATTACACTAAAGACTGACTACTTTTGTCAATTGTGTTGTGTATATAAAAACAGCACCACAAATGCATACATTGAACACTTTTTGTTAGCATGATGCTATTTTACCTCACACATGATTGCTGCCTTTTGGTACACCAACATTTTGTTTCCAAATAGGTACTTAGATCAAAAAATAATCTTTACTTTGCTTCTTTAAATAATTAATAAGATCTATCTAGTTTTCCATTTCGAAAACAGAGAAGAAATAAGAACTATGTCCTGACCACAATTAAGAATACGTATTGTTTGATCTTTTCCTCCTCTTCTACATTGAGCATAAAGATTTTTTTAAAAAATTCCAACATCTGAAAAATCCAAGTAAATTGAAAAAACCCCAGAAGTTTGTTCCTCTTATCATGGTTAAAGGCAAATCCCCCGATAGGGCTGGCACCCAGTAGTTGCCTAAGTGCTTGCTGAACTGAATTAATCCTCGCATTCTCTGCATTTATCTCCACAAAAAGGTGGTTTAAAGAATCAATTTGAGGATTGATTTTTTAAAAACTTGGCTTCTATGATAAAGTCCACTGAATACCATATGTTAAATCGTTAACTGTATTAGAAAGTGATGAGTACCAACAGTGGAGAAAAATATGCTACAGTTATTTATTTATACAAGCAGTCTTCCTATTTTTATATATTTTTTTTCAGTTACTAAAATAGAACAGTAAACCAGAGGGCAACACATTCCATCTCTCTACCACCAGATGCACATGATGGAACTATTGCTCGTGAGGAGGATGCTTGTTATTCGTCTGTGATCGTCAAGAAACCCATGGAGAGTGATTATGTGGTCTATGTCCTGCTGACCTGTTTTAAAGCAAATAAGTGTTCATCTGTATACTCTTGATTTTGTTTTGAAAACAATGATCACTTAGAATGAGCAAGAGAGCTTCAGAAAATGTATGATTATTATAGATATAAAGTGATGTGGGAGGCTCATTTAGCTCTGTTATACAAATCTTGGTGCAAGTAAGTGGGCCATTGTTATGGCATAAGTGAAGTATCTAGGAGATGTCCCAAAGATTTTGTACAAGGTAGAATTTATTAGACTATTCAGTTCACCACATGTTTGCACAAGTTTTATTGAGTACTTTCTACTTACAAGATGCTAGGGGTATAAAGACGAGTTTGACGTAGCATAGTTTCTATCACCAAGGAATGCAAAAGTGAGATGGCTATCATTACCCCTCTGGTAGTTTGCCATGGATTGCACAGCTGAAGCCAAGTTTCTAAGAGCAAAGGCACTTGGTGAGTAGTTGTCCAATTGGTAACTATTATGCAGAAGTTATGGTGACCTTCTTCAGGACAGTTAACATGATTAATGGAAACGTATTACTTCTGCCCTTTGGCATTTAAACCCCCCATGCTCTTACTCCTCAGTCATACATTGGCCTTCCCTCCTCTCCTGTGCAGACTTCTCTCCTTCCCTGATGGTTTATCACATTTGGCATCAATCTCTCTTCCCTCCCTCCTCTCTCTCCCTGTATTGCTATTTTAGTGGATGCAAATCTTAGTCCCCCAAATAAGGTGAGTAAGGAACATCACATTGCTTAATTAATTTAAATAAAAAAGATAGCTACCTGGAGTTGTGTGGGGAAGCACGGGACTTGGTTGGAAGGTCTGTAAGGAGGATTCTCTGAAAGGTCAGGGGCCTCTGAGAGGACCTTGCCAAAGGTAGCAGCCCCTACTTGACTTTTCCAAACAAGTTCCATTCCTTAGGGTGTTTTGATAGAATCTTTATGCTTAGTCTTTAAAGACCCAACCTTGTAGAAGTATATACTTCTACTTTCTCAAGGATTCTTACCCTGCTGATTATATCTAGAGCTTAATTTTAGTTCAAGCTGTTATAACTCTTAAAACCTAAGGAGGCTGGCGAACAGGGCTACTTGGCGGTGATAGCCAAGTAGTGCCTTATCCCTCTCTTTCACAGAAACGCGTGTTAGAGTAATCATTCATCCATTGTTCAGGGTCTGCTGGTCAGCCCCGGCAGAGTTGGGTCATTTGGAAATTAAAACTCAATCATTTGGTGGCCAACTGCTTTCTTTTCCTGAGCTTATGTTACTGACAAAAATGGAAGGGAAGCCCAGCTGGCATGGCTCAGTGGTTGAGTGTCGACCTATGAACCAGGAGGTCACAGTTCGATTCCTGGTCAGGACACATGCTGGGGTTGTGGGCTCGATCCCCAGTGGGGGAATGCATGAGGCAGCCATACAATGATTCTATCTCTTCACTGATGTTTCTATCTCTCTTTCCCTCTCTATTCCTCTCTAAAATCAATAATATACTAGAGGCCTGGTGCATGAAATTTGTGCACTCAGGGTCCCTCAGCCCAGGCTGCGCCCTCTTCCAGTCTGGGAGCCCTTGGGAGATGTCCAACTGAAGGATACCAGTTATAATGGGTTAGGGCCTATCCTAATCCCTATCCCACCGGGAGTGGGCCTAAGCCGTCAGTCAGACATCCTTAGTGCTACACGGAGGTGGGAGAGGCTCCCACCACTGCTGCTGCACTTGCCAGCCGTGAGCCTGGCTCAGGGCTTCTGGCTGAGTGGTGTTCCCCCTGTGGGAGCAAACTGACCACCAGGAGGCAGCTCCTGCATTGAGTGTCTGCCCCCTGGTGGTCAGTGGGCATCATAGTGACTGGTCATTCTGCCATTCGGTAGATTTGCATATTAGCCTTTTATTATATAGGATATTTTTTTAAATGAAAGGGGAGTCCTTCATGCTCAGCTTGTCATGGTTGCTGGAGATAATTCTCATTGCCTAAACTATAAGCCCTTGAAGGTCAGTAGCCTTTCTGCCATGCTTGTGGCCCAATAATCTCATTAGTACCAAAAATCTCAAGGCCAAATGTTCAGATTTCCAGGGTCTACCAACCTTTTTTTAATATCTGTCACTTTTTTCAGGTACTACAAGGAAGTGGGTTCAAAATGAGAGAATTGCTACTAATCCCGTGAGACTTCAGATACTTTTTTTTTTAGCTGTGCCACACAGGTTCCTCTTAAAACAAGAGAGCCCAAAGGCCCTGGATAACTTCTTAGCTCTAGAGAGGGGGTAGAAAAGTATAAAGAATTAAATATAAAATCTCACAATCTTGTTTTTCTCTCTCTTTCTGGGGACTTAACCATCTGTTTCATCTGATTTCTTTTTTTTTCTTTTAACATAATAATTGAATGCTTTATTATTAATCAATAATAATACTTAATGTATTTTCTATATTAAATATTATATTTATGTATTAAATATTTAACATATGTATTAATATTTAATTTATATATAAAATATTTATTATATTATCAATATTATTGATCCCATCTGAAAGTTGAAGAAACTGAAGGACAAAAAATATAAATGAAATAGTAGAGCTGAAATTTGAAATTGTGTCTGTTTAGCAACTTCAAAGAAAGTGTAATTTATTTATTTTTTTAATTTTTTTAAATATATTTTTTAATTGATTTTTTACAGAGAGGAGGGGAGAGATAGAGAGTTAGAAACATCGACGAGAGAGAAACATCGATCAGCTGCCTCCTGCACACCCGCCACTGGGGATGTGCCCACAACCAAGGTACATGCCCTTGACTGGAATCAAACCCAGGACCCTTGAGTCCACAGGCCGACACTCTATCCACTGAGCCAAACCAGTTAGGGCAAGAAAGTGTAATTTAAATGGGAAAATAATATCCAACATGGAACTATAACTCCAGCGCTGCCACCCAAGCTCCTACAAAGTGGGAAATCTTGACAAAATTGCTTTACCTCCTAGCTCTCCACTTTGCTTATCTAGAAATTTAGGTACTTGCTTACAGAGTTTATTTGGATATTACATAAGATGATAGACAATAAACTACTTTGTGAAGTACTGTACAAATATGAGACATTTAGATCATTCTATGATATTAAGCTCTACAAGTTACACATCCAAGGTGATCAATATTTGATAATGATTAGTGAGCTGATTGAGATATCCCCAGGAAATCAGCAAGAGGAATCTTTGTCAGAATAATAGGAATCTGCTTGTAAGAGAGGAGGAGGTTAGGTAGACTGTCCAGAGTACCAGAGGGTTTGACACAGAAGAAAGTAGTAGGTTCCCTCAGAAGATCTAAGGTTATGTTAATTCTTAGAGTAAGAACACCATGAAAAATCACCTTCAGTGACCCCAGTTTACTAAAGATACAAGAGAGTCTCTAGCCATAGCTGAACATCATTTAAGAAATAGATGAAGAGTCATCTGTGAAGAATCCATGTACATTAATTCAAAGGTAAAAAAGTAAGCATTCTTATGGAGCATGTTATAGACTGTAAATGAGATTAGAATGTCAATATGTGTCATGACTAAAAAAAGTACAGTGAAGGTAAGTGTTCAATGATCATGAGCCTCAATTCCATTTGTATTCAGTCCAATTGAGACATTATAGACAGAAGTCAGAGAGATTGAAACAAGACCATTTTTTTTTACTAAGAATTGTTCATTTTTATTGAGCATATACAAAGTGCTTTACAGGGATTGATTAAACTACTTTTCTCATAATGCTTTGAAGTGTGCTCTTTTATTATCCTCATTTCGCAGATGAGGAGAGAGAGGGAAAGAGAGAGGGTGAGAGATAATGAGAGAGAAAAATAATAGGTAAAGAAATGAAATGGACATAAACCGGTTTGGCTCAATGGATAGAGCGTCGGCCTGCAGACTGAAAGGTCCCAGGTTCGATTCCAGTCAAGGGCATGTACCTGGGTTGCGGGCACATCCCCAATAGGAGATGTGCAGGAGGCAGCTGATCGATGTTTCTCTCTCATCAATGTTTCTAACTCTATCTCTCTCCTTTCTCTCTGTAAAAAATCAATAAAATATATTAAAAAAAAAAAGAAATGAAATGGACATACCGGTATAGTAAGTGGTAGACCAGTATTTGAACCCAAGAAGTCTGGCTTCAGGACATGGCACTTAACCAGTATATTGTGAAGCTGGATTGGAGAATTTAATTTATCCCTGAAGCTAGAAGTGTCCTCCTAACATAGCATCCCAATATAGATCTCTGCACTGAAACTTTGTGGGTTTGGGCTTACCAAGCATCATAAAGAATTATTACTCAAACCACATCAAGCAGAGAGGCCAAAAGTCCAACATCCTGAGAAACTACTGAATTTTCATCCAAATCTCTGACATGTGCCATTCTGAACCAAGGCTTCTAAAAAGGTGTTTTGTCCCTCCACACTGTCTTTCTCTTTGTCCAATGGGATGCCGATAACTACAGGCTAGAGGACAGCAGAACCACAGATTATAGGATTCTCAGCCTCTGAATCACATTGTGTTAAAATGTACTCACTAATCAGGAACACCTGCCTTGGATTGTTATGGCAAGAGAAATAAATCTTAATTGTAATTTAATCATAACACACATTAGGACCTATTTGTTATTGCAGCTAACCTTACCTTAACCAAAACAGGAATAGAGAGAGAAAGGCCATATGTGTACACCAAGCTTTAACATATTTTCTCTGCCCACTAGAGAAACATGGATTAATGGATGTCAGGCTCTCTTCATTTCACCAATTATATAAATTGCTTCTTATCCTATGGGGAAAAGCCAGGGAGAAAGATGAAAAAATGAGCAGAAAGCTTTAATCCAATATTAGAAAAGTTTCTATTTTGAGACAGAAATGTGTGAAGAGTGAGAAAATTTGTTTTCCCATTTTGTAGGTATTATTGTCCTTGTTTGAAGGTTGACAAAATTGAGGTACAAAGAGTACCTAAAAATAAAAAATGACTTGCATATACTTGTTTCTATTTAAACTTTCATTTGTAAGATTATAATTTGATTACATAACAGCAAAACAAAAGGTCTCAAAAGCAAAATGAGTCAATATGAAAATAATTATGTTCATTCATTTACTAAAAACCAAAATTAAAGAAACCTTTTAAGCAAAATACCTTTGACAATCCTATATAATAAAGAGGTAATATGCAAATTGACCCTCACACCCTTGCATCACAAGATGGCCACCCCCATGTCATCAAAGATGGCCGCCCTCAAGTTGTCACAAGATGGCTGGCAGGGGAGGGCAGTTGGGAATGACCAGACCTGCAAGGGAGGGCAGTTGGGGGCAATTGGGCTGGCAGGGGAGCAGTTAGGGGCAATCAGGCAGGCAGGCAGGCGAGCAGTGAGGAGCCAGCAGTCCCGGATTGCGAAAGGGATGTCTGGTTGCCGGTTTAGGCCCGATCCCACAGGGGTCCTAGATTGGAGAGGGTGCCCGCTGGGCTGAGGGACACTCCCCCCACTGCCCCAGTGCACAAATTTTGTGCACCGGGCCTCTAGTAAAAGTATAAACCAAAATACAATTGATTTAGCCATTATATTCCTCTAAACAGTAATCCCTGTTATGTGTTTAACTATGAAAAAGAATATCTAGAGAGCATGATAAGAAAATATGGCTTAACTCCTTGGTTTTGAGGAAGAAAGACATATATTAGAGCTGTCAAGTTTTCCCACAAATTCAGAATCTCGACCTTAAAGTGGTTCTTTATTGCCAGGCAATTATTAACTCATGCCATGCTGAGTCCCCAGAATTTCATATTAAAGCTGATTCCCAACCATTTCCATTCTCCTTGACATCTGGGTCTCTCCAGAGTCTTTGAATAATGGAACCTTGCTGATGGCTCCAAGGAAAATGAAAGCTGGATATAAAAATAAAGTAGTATGAAGGCTGGAAGTGGGGTTTGCAGGAGAGAGACTCTGGCTGGATGTGGTCCTTGGATAATGACAAAGGCTCTGAGAAGCTTAAATAAACTGACGAAAGTGGGATAGCAGCAGAATCTCAATTTATTAATGTAAAATACAAAATACAACTGTCTCATTCACAGAATCGGCACAGTCTTTCCCATGTGCACCTGCACAGGAGAATCTACATCAGTATCAGAATTTACTCTGTGAAAGGGCTGGCGCAGCAAGAGGGCTTGATAGCCCAGGATGAGTGCTTTCTCTTCCTGTAATCAGGTCACCCTGAATCTGAAGGTTTCTTGGAAAGCAGGAACCTGGGATAGGAAGTTTGGATAAATGTTGAACCTTCTCCAGCTGTTCTCCTGGGCCCTTTTCTTCTCATTCTCTATCCTTTCTCAGGCTACCTCACCCACACACATGACTGAATTGAAGCAGATTCAAATTTGTATCTCCTGGGCTCAACCTCTTCTCTGAGTTCTAACCCATCAATTTAACTGACTACCTGACATTTCCACTTGAATGTCTCAAAGGCATCTCAAATTTGCTCTCCAAGCCAACTCACGAGGTTCCCCCTCAAAACCATCTCCCCCAGTGTTCTGTGCCAGTGAATGGCCCTGCGTTCATCTGGCTGCAGAAGAGGAGTCATCCTTGATCATGTCCTCACTCTCACCACCCTGATAAACAATTCTTTCCCAAGTCTTGTTGATCCTAGGTTCTACAAAAATCTCACCAACCTCTACACTTCAATCTGTCACCATCAACAAAATCATGTTCAAATTACCCTCATCTCTCACCTGGACAATTATAAGAGCTTCCACCAGATCTCCATGCTTTCATTCTCCAATGCATCCTTCATATTTTAACTATAATGGCATATTTAAAACATTTATCGCTACCTCCAGTCCCCGCCAGCAATAATTTCCCACTGCTATTAGGATAAATACAAATTTCCTAAATGCTATTGAGGTTCTGCATGGTCACAGTGTTCCTTTCCAACTTCATCTTCCTCCACTGCCCTCAACCCCCACAGCTCCAACCACCCCTGTGTGTCAGTATCTCATATTTGCTATATCTCTCATAGCCACAGCAACTTGGCACATAATGTCCCTCCTCTCCAGCACACCCTTGTCTCTATCCCCTCTTCATGGAGTTACTGTTGCACATCTTTCAGATCTTGGCTCCAATAGCACATCCTCAAGGAATCCTTCCCTGGCCTCCTGACTGGGACCAACTGCCCTCATCTAGGCTCTCAGAGCCCCATTTATCTCCTTCGCAGCCCTTATCACCATTGCTGTTTCATATTTGTAAGCTTTGCGATGGAAATAATTGTGTCTGTTTTTATTCATGATTTTGTGACCCAGAGCTTTTTTCTTTGCCCATAGTAGGTACTCAATAGTATTTGTCAAATGAGTACGTAAAAAATGATGAGTAGAATATATACTGGTGGCACCAGGAAGAGATTGCTCAATGCATCTCTCTCACCCTAACAATGGACATGCATTTAGAACCAAACATTTGAAGTCAGATGTCTTTGTTCCTTGTCCCAGGATGCCCTGCTGATATCTGCATGGGCCCTGGAACCAGGCTGTCAGGATTAGAACTCATTCTACACCACTTACTTGTGTGGCCAGGGCAAGTTATTTAACTGCTCTGAGTCTCAGTCTTTTCATCTATAAAATTGGAATAATTTGGTACTTAAATAATTGGATAATTATGAGAAATAATACCGAGGCTACCCACACTAAGTTTTCAATAAAGGTTAGCTATTATTACTATTATAGGTCTCTCTCTCTCTCTCTCTCTCTCTCTCTCTCTCTCTCTCTCTCCCTTTTCTCTCTGTATTTCTAAGTCTGATCAGTGGTTTGTTACCAGTGGGTAGAGCTCCACATCCCCATCTGTTGCTTGTGGAAGTAGAATTCTTGTGATAATGGGGAAAATAAGACATTTGGGGGGTGGGGGCTAATAATCTGAATCTCTGCCAGTAACCTGCCTTCTAATGCACACTCTTGCTGGCTGATAATTAACTCCATTGATGCCTGTCCTGTCCTGCAGAACCTGTCTCCCAGAATACTCCCATTTTACAAAGGGGCAAAAAACTGTAACAGCTTAGCTAGAGGGGAGGTCACTGGCACCACCCAGACCAGGCATTAGATACAATCTCACTTCCCCATTCTAACTGACTCAGGAGGGGCTGTGGAAGCCCACCCCAAAAGCCTGGCAGTTAGGAAACAGATAGAAAACAAAGAAACCAAGGGGTATAAAGGGAAAGCTTCCTTCATATTCACTCACTCAGGATTTGGAGAACTGACCCCCTGAGTCACTGCACTAGTACATCTGAAAATAAATGGGTTTTCCTGGCTCTCCAAGTACTTACTACCTGTGTATTTTTCGGTCACCTGGTAAATTCTGTAGCAATATCATGAGAAAAAGGAATTTTCTGAGACTCGCACAGGAGGAGAAAGTATTGTAGAAAGCTTTATTTCTATAGAATCGCACCCCTGAGTTTCTCTGGTCCCATTTCTCTTTGTCCTGACAAGGAAGAAGTGTAGCTGGGCCTTCAGTAGACCTAAAATGAAGTCCAGTGTCCAGAGTTCCTGTTCCATGTCAGAGCAATCTAATCCAGCATCAGGCTAACTTAGTTTGCGTTCCCCGTTGCAATCCATCAGTCCATTGCATGTAGAGTCTGCAGGGCCACATGGTTATGGAGGAAACATGGGCAAATGCAAGGAAGCAGGAACAAGAGAGTCAGGAGCACCAGGAGCCACAAGCCAAGAGCCAAGAGCACCAAAAGCAAACTCCTTTATTTGGGGGATTAAATCTCCTCAAATTGTCCTGACTATTCTGGCCATTGATCTGTTTACCGGTTTGACTGACAGGCATCTTCCCTAGTCATCCCAACTCACTGGACATTCATTCATCTCCCCTTTGTTGGGTCCCTTCCCCCAGTGACGGGTGGTTCCCTGGGGAGCGTGAAGTTGCAGCTTCCTGGTGAAGCTGCCCAAATGACAGGCCTAAGATGTCTGGCCTCCCTTTTGCTCCTTTCCTACTATTAATAGCCAGCTAATTACAACAATGTCAGTTTCATACTCTGAGTCTTTTTGTAATTATGTTAGTACTTACAGTCAGTATCCCCTGTCTTTTGAGAGATAGAAACTGCTGGTACATGGTATAATGTAAAAGGATAAAGACCCCACCACTCCCCCACGTGAATACAGATATGTGATATATTCAACTTATAACCCAATCTTCCTTACTACCACTCCTCTGAAGGGACAGTCCTCCTACGGAGGGCTTTGATAACTTCCCAAATCTTCTCTCCTCCAACTGAACAACCCAAGTTCTTGTTCATATAACACTTTCTAAAATTTGTATAACTCTATTCACATCCTAGTTCAATTACATTCCCTCTCATGGTTGCTGTGCCCAGAACTTAGTGCAATGCATGGCCTTACTCATCACTGGCCACTAATATATAACTTGTGAGTATGTTTATGGATAAAGCTCCACTAACGCGGACTATTTTAAACTGAGAGTCAAAAAAGGTGTTTGGGTTGAAAAGTGTCCCTCTAAAGTTCATGTCCTTCTCAGAATCTCAGAATGTGACCTTATTTGGAAATAAGGTCATTGAAGATGTAATTAGTTAATATGAGGTCATGCTGGAGTAGGGTGGGCCCTTAATCCAATATAACTGATGTTTTTACAAAAGAGAAGAGAAACAGACTGATACAAATAGGAGAATACCAGAAGTAAGGGTGATCTGGCTGCGACAAATGTCACCCCATTGATCGCCAGGGTTGAGTCGGCTGATCTGGCTGGTTAGACGGGTGTTTCCCTTCTCCCTCACTGATCCATGTGCATCCCTTGGAAGCTGTACGCTTAGTCTAAGAGGACCACCTTCCCTCAAGAGGATAGGACTGGTCTTCGGTCAAGGGTATATGAGTAGCCGCACTCCCCTGCAATAACCTCCAAGCAAACTCTCAAATAGGAGAATATCATATGAAGACAAAGATCTGAAAAAGAATGATGCCATATGATGACAGAAAGAGAGAGGGAGATTATGCAGCTGCAAGCTAATGAATGTCAAGGATTGCCAGTAACCATGGGCTCTTTCTGAGCCCCCAAGTAGGAACCAATTGAGGCAGCACCTTGACTTTGAGCTTCTGGCCTCCAGAACTGTGAGAAAATTTTTTTTTGTTTTGTTTCAAGGCTCAAAAAATTTTTTGCAAACAAAAAAATAAAGTGAGTATCCCCTGTAAGTAACTTCCACTCCCTCCTCCTCCCCACCACTCTACTTGTACCTTAAACAACAGACTGCTCAGGTGACTTTGCATATCTTGAGTCTACTGTGTGTTGGTCTCAACATTCCTCAGTATTCAGTCTCGGGAGGCCTTGCCACAGCCCAGATAACTAACCACAAAGGAAAATGTGGCTGGACCTACACTTGACTCTTGCCACAGGCATTCGAATTAATACTATGCTTATCTTAACGACAAATCTGAAGGCTTTCGAAAAATGAAATGACTTTGTTAATGCTCCTCTTGTATCATCCTAAAAACACTTTATAAAGAACACTGAAAATATGGACAAATTTGACAGATTTTTGCCTCTTCCTCCTTTTCAGTTATGGTATTTAGGCAGTAAAATTGAAATCTGGCACACTATTTGCATGTGGTCAAGAGCACAACATTCAGCTTCCTGTGTTTTCTCTTTCTCCCTGTGAATCATCATCTCCATTGCTGTTAGGAGCTCTCTGCTTGCCAACTCTAAGTCTCCCCTCTTCCCTTCTGCACAGGTTGAGCCTTGAAAAGACTGTGATCTTCATTTTCATCTCAAATACAGGGCTGTCTCTCTAAGAAAATGTGTTTGCAAAGCATCTCAGTCTCACCAACCTGATGCTTCTGAAAGTGCTGCCCTTCAAACTGTGGGAGAGCAGGGATGCTGCTGTGATTGCGAGTTAGATTTTCTACCACCACTAAATCACACTTGGCTTCCTTTGTGGCAGCAAGTATTTATCCCAGCCTTGCTGTGTGCCGAGCGTGTGTCAGGATAATAGAATTCTCCTTTGCTCAGGGGCCTGGGACCAGTGGCCAGAACAGGACTGACCCCGGATAAAGCAAATTCCGACTAAACGCATTTCCTGAAAAATCTACATCTACAATAACATTGCAGTTAGAAAGCCAGTATACATTCAATCTTTGTTATAAAATGGGATGCCAAAAACTTAAACCCGCAATAAAAGCCAGTGACTTTGCAGTCTCAGTAAGGGACTGTCAGAAGGAAGAATTGTTGCTATTAAAAAATTATGGGAAAAGCAGAGACATTAATTTTACATGTCTTATATTACAGTGTTTACAATCTGTTATGTTTTAGATAAAAGTCTAGAAAAGCTTTCTCATGCTTTGTATGCAGCTTTGTTTCAGTGTACTCCTCCAGGGGAAAATAATAAGGAAAAATCAAATAAATATGTTTGTGCATAAGGAAAAAATAATTTGGTTGCTAAAGGGAAAATTTATCAGGTTGAAAGTTACTCCCGAGAGATAGTTTTTGTGAAATCAAGGTTTGCTTTTTTCTTCTTTAAACCTGCTTTGATCTTCCAACTTGTCATTTGTGGAAAAGCTCAAAGTCATGAAAAGTATCAAAATGTATAATCATTAAAAACCACAAAATTCTGAAGCAAAACATATGTAAAATATCAGGAATTCAAGTCCTGAAAAAATACCTAATGTTTCCAAAATCAAAGCAGACCGTTATATTGTTGAAATTAAGATAAAAATAGCAAAACACTCTTTCCGTGTTTCTTTATAGCAGGGAGATTTAATCTCCCATTTATAGGGACTCTCTGGTTGGATGATGGATTTGCAAGGTTGGGGGGGGGGCGGTGGTTGTGTGTTACCGGAGCTTCATGAATTTGATTACTAAAATTTAAATGTGGGCATGTTCACTTTCTTCTGGGGCAAGAGTCTACTATTTCATCAGATTCTCAAAAATCCATCTGAAAATTAAGATCTGCTGCAAAGAAAATTCCACTCCAAAGTTTTTAAAATAAAAATGTGGATTTTTATTACTAAGGTAATAATTAAATATTAGAAAATCAAAATATTTATTTATTTTTTTTGAAATGTGAGAAAAATTAAGGTTTTCTGGCTTATTTTCTTTAAACAAGGTAAGGAACAGAAAAAGGAAAATAGAATATATTTTATTAGGAAGGTGCCACATAGCTACACCTTAGGTAAAGGAATGAGAGGCAACGAGTTAAGGAATCCTAAAACCTTCAGTAAATTTTCCTAAATAAAATGATATTTCATCCAATACCTCCAGGATTAATTACCATGCTATTTCTGCTAATCTCTAAAATTTTTGAAAACCATCTTTTACTTTCATTCTATTCTCTCTCCTACTTAGGATGTTTGCAACTATCTGTTCTCAAATGATCCTCATAGTTATTCTGCTTAGATCTCTCATCAGAGTCAGGGACTTTCTGCATCTCTACCTTTTGATTATAGTTGGGTATCTAGTCTAAAAATCATTTTGTTTTTTGGCAGGTGGATGTCCAGTTTTCCCAACACCTTTTGTTGAAGAGACTGTCCTTTTCCCATTGAGTGTTCTTGACTTCCTTGTTCATTCAAGATCAGCTGACTGTATATATGTGGATTTATATCTGGGCTCTCTGTTCTGTTCCATTGGTCTGTATGTCTGTTTTTATGACAGCACCATACTATTTTGATTACTGTAGCTTTGTAACATATCTTTTGTTGTTGTGTTAATCCTCACTGGAGGGTATTTTTTCCCACTGATTTTTAGACAGAGTGGAAGGAAGGGGGAGAGACAGAGAGAGAGAGAGAAACATTGATGAGAGAGACACATAGATTGGTTGCCTCCGTCATGCATCTGACTGGGCTAAGGATCGAGCCAGCAACTGAGGTGCATGCCTTTGACTGGAATTGAACCCAGGGCCCTTCAATCCATAGGCTGACACTCCAAACACTGAGCCAAACTAGCTAGGGCTGTAACTTATGTTGATACAGGAAGTGTGATGATTCCAACTTTGTCCTTTCTCAGGATTGCTTTGGCTATTAGTGGTCTTTTATGATTTTACTAGAGGCTCAGTGCATGAAATTCATGCACGGGTAGGGTCCCTAGACCTGGCCTGCAATCAGGGCTGATCTTCCCCAGCTGCCTGCACTGGCCCCACCCCCCGCCACCAATGCTGATAATCCTCTGTGTGTGGGGCGACCTGTGGGGTGATCGGGGCCCTGCTAGCTCACACCCAACATGGCCTGGGGCCTCCCATGTCCACCACCACCCACCCCCAGGTCCACGTTCTCCATTGGGCAATAGGAGCCTGCTGGCTGGGGAGAAGAACCAAGAGATTGGCCGGCAGGCCCCGATTGGGTCCTGCGGGCTGGGGGCAGTTCCTGCATTGAGCATCTGCCCCTGGTGGTCAGTGCATGTCATAGCAATTGGTTGTTCTGCCGTCCAGTTGATTTGCATATTACACTTTTATATATATAGATATAATTGTTAGATTGTTTTTTTCTGCATATTGTAGTGTGTATAGTTAATAATTCTATTTTTATTTATTAATTAAGGTATTACATACATGTCCTTATTCCCCCATTGCCCCCCCCCCCCCCCAATCCCATTTATAGCCCCCCCCCCTGGGGGCCAGGGACCATTGGGATGCTCAAAATGCATGCATACAAGTACTTAGGGGGGGCCCCCCCTTTTCCCTCTCCCCTCCCTTACCTTCCCCCCTGAAGAGTAGAAGATCTGATTGAAGCTTCCCTGTCTCTGGATCTGTTTTTGTTCATCAGTTTATGTTGTTCATTATAATCCACAAATGAGTGACATCATATGATATTTATCTTTCTCTGACTGACTTATTTCATTTAGCATAATGCTCTCCAGCTCCATCCATGTTGCTGCAAACAGTAGGAGTGCCTTCCGTTGTGTAGATGTACCACAGTTTTCTAATCCACTCATTTGCTGATGGGCACTTAGCAAATGAGTGCTGTTTCCAAATCTTAACTATGGTGAATTGTGCTGCTATGAACATAGGGGTGTATATAGCCTTTCTGATTGGTGTTTCTAGTTTCTTGGGATATATTCCTAGAAGTGGTATCACTGGGTCAAATGGGAGTTCCATTTTTAGTTTTTTGAGGAAAAGCCACACTGTTCTCCACAGTGGCTGCACCAGTCTGCATTCGCACCAGCAGTGAAGGAGGGTTCCTTTTTCTCCACATCCTTGCCAGCACTTGTCGTTTGTTGATTTGTTGATGATAGCCATTCTGACAGGTGTGAGATGGTACCTCATTGTTGTTTTGATGTGCATCTCTCAGGTGATTAGTGACTTTGAGCATGTTTTCATATGTCTCTTGACCTTCCTTATGTCCTCTTTCAAGAAGTATCTATTTAGGTCCATTGCCCATTTTTTGATTGGGTTGTTTATCTCCCTTTTTTTAAGTTGTATGAGTTTCCTATAAATGTTGGAGATTAACCCCTTATCGGTGATAACATTGGCAAATATGTTCTCTCATGCAGTGGGCTTTCTTGTTTTGTTGATGGTATGGTTTCTTTTGCTGTGC
>NW_005871057.1:6103952-6115706 GCF_000147115.1 Myotis lucifugus | reverse complement strand
TGCTTTGGCATATGTCTGAGATTTTGTTGCCTTTGGATTCCTCTAGTATTTTTTATGGTTTCCGGTCTTACATTTAAGTCCTTTATCCATTTTGAGTTTATTTTTGTGTATGGTGTAAGTTGGTGGTCTAGTTTCATTTTTTTTGCGTGTATCTGTCCAATTTTCCCAACACCATTTATTGAAGAGACTATCTTGACTCCATTGTATGCCCTTGCCTCCTTTGTCAAATATTAATTGAGCATAGTGGTTTGGGTCAATTTCTGAGTTCTCTATTCTATTCAATTGGTCTATATGTCTGTTCTTGTGCCAGTACTAGGCAGTTTTGAGAACAGTGGCTTTGTAATACAGCTTGATATCTGGTATTGAGATCCCACCTACTTTGTTCTTCTTTCTCAGGATTGCTGCAGCTATCTGGGTCATTTTTTATTCCAGATGAACTTTTGGAGAGTTCGTTCTAGGTCTGTAAAATATGCCGTTGGTATTTTAATGGGGAGTGCGTTGAATTTATGTATTGCTTTGAGTAGTATGGACATTTTAATGATGTTGAGTCTACCAATCCATGAACATGGTATGTTCTTCCATCTGTTTATGCCTTCCTCTATCTCTTTTTTCAACACTTTGTAGTTTTCTGAGTACAGATCTTTTACCTCCTTAGTTAAGTTTATTCCTAGGTATCTTAATTTTTTTTTTTTGGTGCAATGGTAAATGGGATTTTTTTAAAAAATCTCTCTTTCTGCAAGTTCACTATTGGTGTATAAAAATGCCATAGATTTATTGGCACTAATTTTGTATCCTGCTACATTGCCAAATTCATTTATTAAGTCTAATACTTTTTTGATGGAGTCTTTAGGGTTTTCTATGTACAGTATCATGTCATCTGCAAATAATGACAATTTTACTCTCTCTGGCAGCCTTTAAGATTCTTACTTTGTCATTGATGTTTGCCAATTTAATTATGATGTGTCTTGGTGTTGGTTTTTTTTGGGTTCATCTTATTTGGGACTCTATGTGCTTCTTGGACTTGCGTGCTTTTTTTCTTGCCAGTATCAGGGAAGTTTTCTATCATTATTTCTTCAAACCGGTTTTCTATTCCTTGCTCAGCTTCCCCTCCTTCTGGTATCCCTATTATGTGGATGTTTCATTTTGTGTTGGCCCAAAGCTCCCTTAGGCTCTCCTCTTGCTTTTTAAGTTTTCTTTCCAGTTGCTTCTGTGTTTGTGTGTTTTTTCCTACCATGTCTTCTAATTCACTGATGTGGTTCTCAGCCTCTTCTAGTCTACTGTTTAAGCCTTCCATTGTGTTCTTTATTGCAGCTATGTCATTCTTCATTTCCTCTTGGTTCCTTTTCATGTTGGTGACATTCTCATTCAGCTCCTTATAGTTCTCATTGAGTTGTGTGTATTTGTCATCCAGTCATTTGAGCATCCTTATAACCATTACTCTGAATTCTCTCTCTGACATGTTACTTGCCTCCATTTCACTCAATTCCCTTTCTGGTGATTTCTCTTTTTCTTTCCTTTGAGGATTGTTTTTTTTTTTTGTCTCCCCATTTTCTGTAACATTTTAATTGTTTCTGTGTCTTAAATCCAACTGCTTTGCTACCCAGGTTCTTTTGGGGGTGATGCTAGAGGTACAGTCTCTCAGGTCTTCTGGGCTTGGTGATCTAGTGGAGCTCCCTACTGGAGATATTTGGGTTCTCTTGATGTAGTTGGATTTTGAATGTTAGTTTCTTATTCGTGGATAAAGTCTCTTCATGGATTGGCAATGTGACTCACCCCCGGATTCATTGTGCTAGCTGTTTTGGATGTGATCATGGTTCCCGCTCTTGTGGAAAAGGTTGTCTGAGGTCTCACTGGTATGTGTTCACTGTTGCGTTCCCAGAGCCCATGGCCAGGGAGGAAGAGTCTTGGGGCCTGAGGCTCAGGTACTGTGACTTTGGCCAGTGTGGTGTGACTCTTGCTGGATTAGGGTCACTCTGCAACTCACTACAAGGGGCCTGGAGCCCGTGACAGTGGGCGGCAGGTGTCTCATAGTCTGTGGTTGAGGCAGTGGGACTCTAGTCAAAGTGATTTCCCTCTCTGAATCACGAGGGAGTTCAGGATCCAGCAGCTGGGGATGTGGGAATCTCGAGGTCTGTCGCTGAGACAATGTGACCTTGTCCAGGGAGGCAAGTCCTCGGTAACTCGCCAAGCTGTCCAGAGGTAGGTAGCTGGGGGGTGGGGGGTGTCATGGATCCTACTGAGGGAGTTGTGCACCCTTGGTTGGAGAGGCACATGCCCAGTGGCAGCACACAGAGAAGCCCAGGAGCTGTCTGCAAGGGGTGTGTGCTCGTGGGGCCCACACACTAGATTGGAGAAACTGATGTGCCACCGGCCCCATAGAGGGAGAAGTTCCAGTTTCTGCTTCAGGGGATGTATGCCCTTGGTTGGATACACATGCCCAATGGCTGCTTACAGAGGCGCCCAGGAGCTGACTGCTGGGGCAGTGGGCTTAGGGGGCCCTTGTGTTGGAGAGGCGCTACCACAGGGACTGGATGCCAGTGGCCGGGGTTGTGCTTTGCGGTGGCTCAGAGAAGCACCCAGGGGCCACCTGCCAGGGCAGTGGGCTCAGGGAGCTTGTGCAATGGATCGGTGGAACTGCAATGACCAGAGGTCGGCAGCTGAGGAGGGAGAAGTCCGAGTTTCTGCTGCTGGGGCCATGAGCCCTTGATTGGATAGGAGTGTGCCTAGTGGCAGCTCACAGAGGCACCTGGGAGTCACCTGCTGGGGTGGTGGCCTCAGGGGGCTGCGTGCTGAAACCACACGACCGCGGTGTCTGTGGGTAGGCAGCTGGGAAGGGGGAAGTCTGAATTTCTACTGCCAGGGCCATGCGTCCTTGTTTGGATATGAGTGCGCCCAGCCAGGGCTCAAGGAGGCACCCAGGAGCCGCCTATAGGGGCAGCAGGCTCAGTAGGCCTGTGTGCTAGAAAGGTGCAACTGTGATATCCAGAGGTCAGCAGCCGGGGAGGGGGATGTCCCAATTATTGCTGCCTTGTGCCCTTGGTTGAAATTGCGCCTGCCTAGCAGGTGCTCACAGAGGTACCCAGGAGCCATCTGTTGGGGTGGTGGGGCTCAGAAGGCCTGTGCAGCAGAAAGGCATGACTGTGCTGTCTGGAGGTTGGCAGCTGTGGAGTGGGAAGATTCAGTTTTTGCTGCTGGGGCCTTGCGCCCTTGGTTGGCTTCTCGTGTGCCCAGCGGCAGCTCACAGAGGCACCCGGAAGCTGTTTGCCAGGCCAGCACACTCAGAGGGGCTCTTGTGCTGAAGCTGCATGACTGAGGTGTCTGTGGGCAGGCAGCCAGAAGGGGGGGATGTCTGAATTTCTATTGCCAGGGCTGTGCATCCTTGTTTGGATATGGGTGCGTCCAGCGAGGGCTCACAGAGGCACTCAAGAGCCACCTTTGGTGCGGTGGGCTCAGGAGGCCTCTGTGCTGGGAAAGCGCAACTGTGGTGTCCAGAGGTCAGCAGCTGTGGAGTGGGAAGACTCAGTTTTTGCTGCCGGGGCCTTGTGTCCTTGGTTGGATTAGCGCGGAGCCCAGTGGTGGCTCACAGAGGCACCTGGGGGCCATTTGCCAGGGCAGTAAACTCAGAGAGGTCCTTGCATTGAAGCCGCGTGACAGGTGTCTCTAGTTAATAATTCTTATTGTAGACTTAAAATTTTGTTAAGAGGGTAGGCCTCATGTTAAGTGTTCTGACCACAATAAAATAAATAAGATAAAAGCCATATTAAAGCAGCATGTCCTAAATTAAACACACTCCCTCAAAGCTTGGACTTCATCCAATGGCACCTCTCCTCTAAGTCTGGACTTTGTCCAATGGTCCTTGTCTCATTAAAGGCCTCACCATTTGCATAATATGCAAGTTGAGGATCCATTCTTGACATTCCCTCTCCCTTATCCTCATGTCTTATTTTTCACAAATTCCTGCCAGTTTTAAACATCTCTTAAATTTGTTCCCTTTTCTCTAGCTCTGCGATATCCATCCTGCTTCAGACCAGTCTCATCACTTACCTGGATGAGAAATATTCCATCACGCTAGCTTCATATCTTGTTGCTTTCTTACACGCCATCCTGCGGCAGGCAGCCAAAGTTATTATTCAGAAACAAAAATCTTGTCTTCACTCATAGATACAAAATCCTGAGTACTGTTGCCCCTGACTTGTTCCCCATATACTCCTTCACCAATCTCCTTGCTCTCAACAATCCAGTTTCACTAGTTTCTAGATGTCTCAAAATTGTTAAGTTCTATGTCTGCTAAAGGTCTTTGTACATTTTGTGCTTTGCCTAAGACTTTTGTACAGTCACATGACATGCTTTCCCTAGCCCACTTTCCCTCTGAGCTACCACTCCCTTCCTTTAAACCTCAGTATGTACATAACTTCATGAGAAAGCTTTCATTGCCTTCCTCCCAGGTCAGTTAGCCCCTCCCTGCTCAGAGTCCCTCTTTTTTCTAATTACAGGTAAGACAGTGTGTAATTTTATATTTGTGTGATTATTTGAAAACTGTCTCCCTCCCCCTCTCCTTTCTTAGCTATATGCTCCAACATGATTTGTTTTGCATATCAGTGTGATATAACCACAATTTTATTTCAAATAAATATTGAAGAATGAATGAATGGGTAGTTCTGATCTCTATGAAGAAATTACACAATATGAGTGTGAGAACTCAAAGAGTGTAGAAAGACCCTACTGGCTTCTCCCATTTCTTTCCTCATGGCCATTTTTATAATCATCCAATCAGATCTTTTAGCTCCATTGAGCCAAAGACCTTTTTGTTGTACCATTTTTAAAAAAGGTAATAATGCCATTTTTTAATAACTTGCTTGGGGATATTATGTCAGAGTTCCAGCAGAAAGCAGGATACATTTAAAATGAAAAGACTGGTTGAAAAAGTTCTTATTGAAGTATGGACAAGTGAAGGGAACCAACAAAAGACGGTGAAGCTCCAGAGACTAGTATCAGGAAGATACTATTACTGCCCAGAGTACCAAAGGGAAAAGAGGAAGAATAGTGACCAAGGCTCAGAGGGAGTGGGGGCTGGCCTGAGGGGCCTCCCAGTGGAAGGTAGAGAGGAGGGGGAATAGGGAGTCAGCCCTATGTAATTATAGTGCAAAAGCAGGGAGGGAGTGGGAGAGAAATACTCTATGCTCTCTTCCTTCCCTCGCTTGTCTCCCACTGGTTGAACCTATTTAGAAGCCAGATATCCTGGGATTTGGTTTACAGGGGCAAGCCTATTGTGCAAACAATGCATGACAGACAAGAGCCGGGAGTAGATCTGTGTCAGGGTGAACACAGCTGCATATTTTCGATTTATACCTTAGGGGCAAAAGTATCTCTGTTAGGGATGAAGACTTTTATTTTACTACTAGAGGCCTGGTGCATGACATTCATGTACTGGGGGTTGCGGGGTGGGGGGCATCCCTCAGCCCGGCCTGCACCCTTTCACAGTCTGGGAGCCCTCAGGGGATGTCCGACTGTCAGCTTGGGCCCGCTCCCGCCACCGCTGCTGCGCTCACCAGCCTTTAGCCCTGCTTCTGGCTGAGCAGTGCTCCTCCTGCAAGAGTACACTGATCACCAGGGGGCAGCTCCTGCATTGAGCGTCTGCCCCCTGGTGGACAGTGCACATCATAGCAACTGGTCGTTCTGCCATTCAGTCAATTTGCATATTACCCTTTTATTATATAGGACAAGAAGGAGGTGTTCAAAATGTCACAAGTTCTGAAAGCTTAGAGAAATGTGGTTGACAGTATTTGTGTCCTAATTAAATCTGGGTCACAAAGATGAGTTAGCCACACAGAAGATGGTAATACATTTTTTAATTCTTTTAAAATGAAGACTGTCAAAAAGGAAAGATTTATCTTAGCTATAGGAGATAGAAGAATAAACTTAATCATAATGAAGAGCTAAAGGATAGGTACCAAAGGTATAAATATAGTCAAAGAATGAATCTAAACGCTGGTAGTGACCATGTAACATCTGTAAGCCTCAGTCTCTCTGGTAGACAGAACAATGCCTTCCCCCACCGAAAGATGTGAAAATCCCAGTCCTCAGAACCTGTGAATATGTAAGGGTATATGGCAAATGGGTATTAAGTTTGCAGATAGAATTAAGCCTGCTAATTAGCTAACCTCAAAATAGAAATTATCCTGGATTTTCAGTATGGGCCCAATGTAATCACATGTTTCCTTAAAAGTGGAAGAGGTGGGCAGAAGAGGAGCTGAGTGATGCTGTGTAAGAAGGACTTCAGCCCGGCTGATGTGGCTCAGTGGTTGATCGTTGACCCAGGAACCGAGAGGTCCTCAGTTCAATGCCCAGTCAGGGAACATCCCCAGGTTGTGGGCTGGATCCCCAGTGGGGTGCATGCAGGAGGCAGCCGATCAACGATTCTCTCATTATTGATCTTTCTCTCTCCCTCTCCCTTCCTCTCTGAAATCAATAAAAATATATTTTAAAGGAGAAGGACTTCAAAGCTGCTATTCCTGGCTTTGAAATGGAGAAAGAGAGTAAGAGACAGGAATGGAAGCAGCCTCTGGAAGCTGGAAAATGGAAGGAACAGATTCTCTCCTAGAGCCTTTAGGAAGGGAAACAGGCCTGCAGACACCTTCATTTACCCAATGAAATCTGTGCCGGACTTACAGCCTACAGCACTGGAAGATCATAAATTTATGCTGTTTTGAGCCACTTAGTGTGTGGCAATTTATTTTATTTATTTTTTTTTTTTACAGCTCCGACAGAAAACTTACAGTCTCCTCATTTGTGAAATGGGAGGAAGAATACTACTATTGAGAAGAAATTTAAAATATGACTGAGCTCCAACTCCAAAACAAATATTGTAAGGGTAAGAATTGAGGCTTATGAAATGGCAAACTGCTTCGTAAAGACATATGCTCATTTCTAGTGCAGAAGATTTCTCTAAAAGGCTCGCTGGCTGAAATACAGAGAGACAGTTCAAAAGATTTTCCTTGCTTGTGGACCACAACTGCTCCACATCAGTCAGCCCAATGGGGGGCGTGGGGAGGAAAGGGGACATATGTGCCATAATACTTTCAACAATAAAGATTTAAAAATTTTAAAATAATAATAATAAATAAATAAATTAGTCAGCCAGCCAAAAGGATCCTATTTTTAAAAACTAATTATTATTTGTCTCTTGCTAGTGACAAGAATAAAAACTACACAGGTTTGTAAAATACTAGAGGCCTGGTGCATGAAAATTCATGCACTGGAGGGGTGTCCCTCAGCCTGGCCTGCCCCCTCTCACAGTCCAGGAGCCCTGAGGGGTGGGAGACAACCTGGTGACCAGGGGAAGGAGACGCCCCATCACACCTCTGCCACTGCCACTGCCAGCAGCACAAGCCTCAGCCAGCCCTGGTTACCTGAGCCCCGGGTGGCCCTGGGTGGCTAGGGTGCTGAGGGGACTGGGGGTCTCCGGAGGCAGGCACGTGGAGTGGCTGGGCCTGCCTGCCGCCTTGGTGGGGCTGAGGAAACTGGGTGCCGCCATCTTGTGGCTGTGGGCGCTGCCATATTTGAGGGTGTGGCAGTCAATTAGCATATTCCCTCCTTATTGGCTGTGGGCACCGCCATCTTTGTGATGGCATGAGGGTCAATTAGCATATTCCCTCTTTATTAGATAGGATATTAATCACAACATGTAAAGTAAATCTGTAATGTGTTCTATTAGTTAAGGTAGAATAGCCTGTAGAAATGACTAGATTTTGAAATCTCATGTTACCGTCCAGGCCAGCTGCTCAAGTAGCCAGCGTAACTCTCCTCCGGGTGCTGTCCTTCTCTGCTGCCCTTGCCCTATGCCTGAACACTGCCACATCCAGCCTGTGGAGGAGGAGGGCTTGGAGAAGCACCTGGGGGAGGTTTTTGGACAGGGTCTGGAAGATGCACATGGCCCTTACCATGGATTAACTCAATCCTTAGCTACACCTTACAACAAGGATACTTAGAAATGTGCTCTAGCTGCATGTGAGTCCACAAAGAAGAGAGACCAAAATTTGGTGAATGGCCAGAGGTCTTCACCTTATGCATAATGTAACCAAAGCTAAAAATCTGGCACTGTCTATAGAAACCATCTCATTAATTCAGCTTTGAGACTTTACCAATGATTACTTTAGGTTTTACTAGTAGTAGTAAAGCCATTGAGGATCGATGACCAGTGGAAATTGTTACTTTCCAGTTTTCCTCTAAGGCCTATCTGTCTGGGGATCGGAAGTGGTTATATACACGCCACTTACCATAAAGCTGGGCACATAGTAAGCATTCCATTAAAGTTGGATCTAATATATTATTAAAATCATTTTATAGTTAAAATTGTCATTGTTTAATTTGTGACAGATAAAGGAACAAAAGTTAGTAAATTGAGAGCAAAATAAATCTTTTAAAACACAACTGCTAAAGGTAAAAAGAAACTGCTGCAAGCAAGTCACCCCAAGATGTTCTTGTTTTTAGCTAAAGGCAACTTAAGCTGCAGGCTCAGAAGGGACTTCTGCCCCTCCCTTGACTATCTGGAAGAACTTGGGCCTTGCCCATAATGGGAGGCTATCAGAGATAACTTCTTTTCACCTACCTGTAGGGTGCGACAAACTTCTATTTACTAAATATCTGCTCTTCTTATCACCCTGAAATTAGCCTCTGAAACCCCCAATGTGCATTACCTCATGTCCAGCTCAGAATGTCTTATATACCTCACCCCCTTTTCCATCTCTGACTCTCTCATATATACCAGGTTCCCATACATATGTATGTATTAAATTCGGTTATTTTCACCTGTTATCTGTTTTGTGTCAATTTGGTTATCAGACCAGTCTTAAGAACACCTTGGGTAGAAGAAAGTTTGTTCCTCTCCCACAGTAACAGGTCAGGAATGAGAAGCTAATTAAGCCTGAATCAGAAAGTTGTCCCTCTCAAGATTTTCTAAGTGGATCTGTGGTAGGCAGTTAGACAGACCAGAGCAGAGCAAGGACTGCAGTGATGGCGAACCTATGACACGCGTGTCAGAGGTGACACGCGAACTCATTTTTTTTGGTTGATTTTTCTTTGTTAAATGGCATTTAAATATATAAAATAAATATCAAAAATATAAATCTTTGGTTGCAAATATCAAAAAATTTCTATATGTGACACGGCACCAGAGTTAAGTTAGGGTTTTTCAAAATGCTGACACGCCGAACTCAAAAGGTTCGCCATCACTGGACTAAGGTCAACAGGGTGAAAAGCCCCAGGTCCCTAGCAGAGGACAATTGTAGGGTGGGACCTTATCCCCAGGGGGACCTTTCCTCCCCTAGGGTTTTGCTGGTCATCTGGTTTGGATAGCCTCACCTTTCCTTTCTAAAGATAACATTTAGGCCTCAGTTGTATTTCAGCTCCAGGCTCAGAAGAGCAACAAAACCAGCCAGAGACCTTGGCCTTGAAAGAACACACCTGGAAAACTGCTGTATATTCATTCTATTGAGATATTCTCCTGGGACCTGCCCTAAAATCTCACCCTTAAAACCCATAGGACAGAGGACCCAGCGGCTCTCCCTCCTGGGAGCATGCCATGCCTTTCCCTATTCTCTTATAGTTGAAGTCTTGGCTCTGAATTCTTTCCTAGCCAAAACTCAAGCACCGAGGTTGCTGAACCCAGGTCTAATCTGACCCCATGGGTCTAACACCCAGTGCAGTTCCCGCCGCCTACAACAATAGCATTTCAGTGGCAATGCTGACCTGAAAGACACCCCTGGACAAAGTGCTGAAAGTGATTCATTTAAGGCTTCTAGGGGGTGGTTCGATAAATTTAAGTGTTTATTTATAGATTAAATAGTACATTAGATATGTGCTGTATATAAGAAAAGTCAAAAGAGGGAATTGTTGGTGGATCTTGAACTGATTAATTCAATTTACATTATTTCTAATGGGAAAAAATGATCCAGTTTTCAAACAAATTGCTTCTCGAATAGCCTTCCAAAATGAATTAAACTTGAGAACTGAAGTTCCACTGTATTTTCATTTTGAGAGATACTTTAGTATCTTTCCAATAAATCCACCATCGCAACTTAATTAGCTCAAGTTGAGTTCTGTTACTTGCAACTAAAAAGCTAAACTAATACAATATAGATGCAAATTTCTTGAGGTCTTGGCAACAAGTTTTAGAGAAGTACTAAAAACCTTTGTTACACAAGAATGAAGATCTACTCTCCTAAAGAGGGGAAAATGTGATATAAATAAATAAATAAGTATATCTACAGAGAATTACTTATAAAGAAAGGAACCAGAAAATTGAAAATTGCCTTAGGACAATTCTAAACTGCTGGGTTGCCTATCAGTGTTCGGATAGCACTCAATTCTCCATGCTAAGATGTGGAGACACCACAAAGAAAAATCTTATTTTAGCCATTTGTTTCAGTTGCGACTTTAGTAAACAGCAAAAATGATTTCATGCCCCTCCCCTTCCCACTAGATCTTGAAGGTGTTAGTCAATTACTGAAATGGCAAAGGACACAAAAACAAAAGAGACAAACAAAAAGAACACAAAGAATGACTAATTCTCAATTTGAAAAATTCATCCCAGGTAACAGAGATGACTGATAATGGAGCCAATGGGTAAAAGTCTCTTGAGATAGTAGTCTGGAGAGAAAAAAAGAACAGCAGAAGTTGAGGCTAACATTTTGGTCATAATCAGGTATAGGGGAAGAAAAATGTTTCCTCCACCTTGTTTGGGTCCCTGGCTGGGTCTGAACATTAAACTGATAGATTAACAAGAGAAAAGCATAAAAATGTATGTAAGATTTATATGACACAGGAGCCTTCATAGGAAATGAGGACCTAAGAAACAGACCTGAGCATTTTTCTGCTAGGTTTGATGAAGAGTGAACAGCCTTGGAGAAATACAGTAAGTTAGACTATGAGGCAAGTGTAATAAACTGGAGAATTTGGCAAGTCCGGTTTGTTGGGAATTCTTCTTAGAGTCCCTTTGCCTTCAGAGATAAGGATGCTCCTTTCTCTCAGGAATAAGGATGGAACCTTTCAGAGGAGGGTTTTATGACCTATTTTAGGGGAGAATACTGGGGAAGGTCAGAGTGACCTTCCTGTTTCTGCTATTTTCTCCAACTCCTTCATCTTAAAATCTTCAATCTGCCAAGGTGTCATGTTTCAGGGTAGTATGCCCTGAAACCCCATCTCAAGTACTGACACATGTAATTAAAATAACAATGAAGAACATTCCAGAAAATTCTAAAATTATGTTAGTGGTCTCTAAATAAAAATGGTTCCTCATTATGAAGTTTTACATAGTCATAGAGACCACCAATGTGATAATTTATTGTCACCACAAGGCTTTTTGAAACTGACTTCAGAATAAACCTTCTCCTGCCATCCCTGTTTTTTAAAATGTATTTTTACTAGAGGCCCTGTGCACAAAAATTGGTGCCCTCGGTGGGGGGGGGGGGGGGTCTCTCAGCCCAGCCTGTGCCCTCTCATAATCTGGGACCCCTCGGAGAATGTCCACCTGCTGGTTTAGGCCCACTCCCTGGGGGATTGGGCCTAAGCTGGGAATCAGACATCCCTCTGGCAGCCCGGGAGCCCTCGAGGGATGTCCATTTGCCAGCGGGGAGCAGGCCTAAGCTGCAGTCAGACATCCTTAGCGCTGCTGAGGAGGCAGGAGAGGCTCCTGCCACCACCGCTGTACTGGCAGCCGTCAGCGCTGGCTTGTGGTTGAGCAGAGCTCCCCCTGTG